>NW_023425399.1:104156911-104319411 GCF_014108415.1 Molossus molossus | reverse complement strand
TCCTGAAGCATACGTTACTTAGGTCCTAAGCCGGTGTCACTGCTTGAACTTGGATGTAATGATTTGCCCTAAGATGTCTCTTCTGCAGGAACTGAGTACCTCTTTTCCTCAACCTGTCTGAAGAGCCTTAGGTTGAGCTTCTCTACCTAAGAAATGTCTTTTCTTGAAAGCTTTATAACTCACCTTTTCTGACTGTTCCATATTTGATACTTGACTTGGCTTCCTATCCTCAAGTTAGAGGCATATTTCAGTTTTTTTCTTCCTTTGAGTAAAGTACCTGGAAGTTTTGTAACTCTTTTTTCTTGTGGTGCATAGAGCTATGAAACTCCCAATTTGGTCTTTCCCCTCTCGCCATTTCTTTGGACCATCATTTCTTCCAGTCACCTTCTTGTCGAAGTGGTATAAAATGATCTATCTTGTTGGAGAGATGGACTTCCTTTTGCTCTCAGCTGGACGCTGGGAACAAATCTTCAACCTGGGTGATCTGGGGGCTGGGCTGAGCATACTTGGGACCTCTCAGAGCACTTAAAAAACCATCTATGCAGTACTTCACAAAGGTTACGTTATTTAATTCTTATAAGGCCTTATTTCAATGCTTTTCAGCTGGAGAAACGAACCCACAGAGACGTAAACCCAAAGTTCAAAGAGCACCAGTTGCAGAACTGGGATTTTAACCGAGAAATGTCTGAGTACGGAGTCTGCATTCTCTACTTTATGGATATGTTAAAATATAGAATCGAATCTTGCTGGTGGCATGTTTAGCCAAAGCTAGACTAATTTTAGCCCTGTGAATTTTTGTTATGAGTTTGACATTACATATAAGAAAATAAGAAACTGCCAATTAAGTATGATGGATAAAAATAAACAGAACCATCCCACAAATTCTTCTCTTACAGGATTTCTGATTACTTTTAAAGGTTCTGTGGAATACCAAGAACGTGTCAAGGAGTCATGGACACAGCACTGGAGGTCTTATTTCAAGTGCCTCATCCTTAAAAAGAGGAAGTTGCCACTGAAGGACTGAAATTCCTTCTCTGCTTTCAGTCGTCTATAATGTGATTCATTGTTATTTTTCTGGCCCAAGGTATAAAGTACATCACCTGCTCATCCACATCTCTGATCGGTTTCTCCTATGAACGCCAGTTGACATTATGTCCACATGCTTCAGTGGAAGAACCAAGGTCTTGATTTGTATTTGATGTTAACAGAGATTATATAATCCATTTACTTTAAATGCTATTTTAGTTTGTAAGTAATAGTTAAGCAGAAAATCCCCATTTCAAAAGCATGTATATGGTAAAGAGCTTGTACCAAGTTAAAAAAAAAAAAAAAACAAAAGGAAAAAAAAAAAAAAAGAAAGAAAAAGGAAAGAAAAACAACCCTCAAACTCCACATACCCAAATCTTCTTGAAGACACACATGGAATCCCTTAAATTACATTTGTATCAAATTAACTTGGGTGGTCTGAGCGTCATGAAGCAGAAAGGGTTCCCATAAAAAGCTAATTTAAGAAAGTAGTTAGGGCATTGACAATAGAAGCAACCTGTTCCCTTGTTGTCAATGTGTTTTCTTTTAGGGAAACGTACCCTTTCCTGCCCATGCTGAAAATATCTACCGCTCTCCAAGAGCGCAGCCTTAACATCTTCATGGGTGGCTCCAAACGGCTGCCATTTTTACCATGTGAAGAGTGACAGCTCCTCTCTGTTTCTTCAAATAGCATAATGCTAGAATACTGTCGGGACGACTCGTGTGTGCGCATTCAAGGTGAGAAGCATGCAACGCTTATCGATTTCTTTTCGTAGTCAAATAGTATATCCGCAATTCAGTGTTTCATTAGAAAGTGAATAACAACGCTAGAGAATTTCGTTTACCGTGTTGCATTTTAAAATGTCTAAGGAATGGCATTGCATTAAGAAGATATAAAAAGCAGAATTGGATTGTAATTGTTGGCCTGCTGTCAGAGGAGGGGGAGGGAAGGGGGAAGGGAAAACAGAGGGCAGAGGTGGATAGGGTTTCTGGAGTGTATATTTGCACAGGACTATCACGACTCAGTGAAGAGAGCACCCTTTTGGGCCCCCAGAAAGGCTGATGTTGCTGATCTCAGCTAGAATTCACCCGAAGGGGTATTAAAATGAAACAAAACTCACAAAGTATAGTTTGCCTCTTCTCAGGACACACTTCAAAGTCCTTGGAAATTGGATTGGTCTGCAGGACCAAAAAACAGATGCTTGATTCCATCTAGTTTACTTCTAAATTGTCCATCCAGGTAAAATGTTGGACTTTGTGCCATTTCACATCTAATGAATATGTATCGGATAGCTACCACGACAAGCATTGTGCACCTTGAGCCAGGTACCAGAAATCTCATCAGCTCAGTCCCGTGACGGTGATTAGCAAAGCGTGTCACTTCAAAGATCCTGGGTTTCTTAAAAGTCAACACAGTCAACAATTGCTCTGTGCTGGGCACTGTACTGAACACTTTGCTGCCACTAAACTCATTTGCTCTCTTAATCCTAAAAGGTATAACAACGCTATTATCCTCTCCATTGTATGGGCGCACACCCTGAGGCACAGAGGGGTTAAGTGACTTCCTGCTCATGGTCACTTGTGCAGTTGTTCCAGTGTCCCTGCTCTTAAGCTCTGAAGGCTTCTGTTCGTGGGTGAAGCTCCCATTACGTGGTTTCAGGGGTTGATGAGTAGGACCTTAGTGCCCCCCCCGACTCATTGGCTGCTCCTCAGAGTGAGAGTCCGTGCTGACCTTGCTTCTCTGTAGTGCGCTGCGAGGTGCCCCTGCTCGTCCGTTCAGACGGGGACCGTCTCTTCATGCGCTCTGCCTCGCTTGGGGTGCTACTATCAACCAAGTCTTGCTCCTGCTCCTGATTCTGCATCCGAGGGCAAGGCCTGGGAATATGCATTCATGATGAGTGGTCCTTCTGACAGATGCAGGTGAGCCAGGGCCACCTTGGAGAGACTGACAGTGTTTTACAAACAATTCCCAAGGCCTGACTGTTTTACAAATATCTTCCAATGGGGCATCCCATAAAGTGCATAGACCAGTTAGTTTGGAGGTCCAAGAATTAAATTTATTCTTTGTTTGCCTCACTCGTTTAAGCCTTCCAAACTCAAGCATTTTCACGTGCAAAATGGGAAAATAATACCCTTTTTGCCTATCTCAACAGAGTGTTATGACAGCACTTTGAAAACTCGAAGGTGCTATACAAATGTAAGACATTAGTATTCATTGTTTTTTTCCTGCTTATCACAAGTACTGTCAACTTCACATATACACTGTTAATAGCCTGCTTTCAAATCATGTTGACATTTTAGGTAATTCTTAATGGACTTTAGTGTATTTCATTTGGGGGCTCTGCACTGCTGTGACTGCCTGGCTTGGGGGGACGAAGATGAGGGAGGAAGGACCCAGGGAGGAGAAGCCGGAAGCTGCTGAATTTAGTGAGGAGTTTGGGGGCAGTTCTGGCAAAGGTCAAGATCAAGGTTTGGGGTCAAGGCAGAGTTGGAGTCAGTTTAACGAAGTGCCCAGACCACAGCTGTGGCAACAAGGGGTCTAGATCTAGAAGTGGAGTTTGAGGTTTAGCATGAAGGGATGGAGCCCGAGGTTTCTGGGAGGCTGGACTTCTCATGCGCACGCTCTGTCCAAGCCCGCGCCTGATGTCAGCCTGGGACGGGCCTGTGCCATCACCAGGGAGAGTGGGGGCCACATGGAAAAGAGAAAATGTGGTCTCTGGCAGCGCACCTGTCTGCAAGGGGCTGCTCTTGTCTCTCTCACTTTAATTTAGCCTGTTTGGAAGGAAATTCTTGGCAGGCTGATTACAAAAATGCCCTTTCATTATTTTTAATGAAATACCACAAACCAGGCTAACAAAATATTGTGTAAGTAGCAGTTATTAGGAGACCATCAATGTATAACCTAAGAATGATCAAACTTGCTCTTAGAGTAAAACTTGAAGTGAATGTATGCTTCTGAATTGCTATAGGATATTTGGAAATAATTTGTTTTTAAGTATTTTGAGCAGTTTCTTTACATTTTTCTATACCAAGAGAAGAAAAGAAAGGAAAATATTAGCAGTAATTACTAAGGGAAATTTTAGGACAGTCTTTGTCCAATTTTTGTACAGACAGCTGCTGACTTACAATGATTTGATTTATAATTTTTCAACTTTAGGATGGTGTGAAAGCGATACATTTCCATAGAAACTGTACTTTGAGTTTTGATCATTTCTTGGGCTAGTGATATGTGGTATAATAGTCTCTCGTGATGCTGGGCTGCAGCAGCAAGATGATTTTGCCCAACTGCAGGCTAACGCAGGTGTTCTGAGCATGTTTAAGGTAGGCTAGGTTAAACTTTGATGTTTGGTAGGTTAGGTGTATTAAATGCATTTCCTACTCATGGTGTTTTCACTTTCTTTGGGTTTACTGGGACGTAACCCTATCACCAGTGGAGGAGCATCTGTATTCAGAAATGGCTGAGTTGCTATTGTTCCCTGAAAGAGTCTCTGCTCTGCAAGAGCAGCAGTTGTATTTGGGGGCCCAGAGGTGGGTGTCTGTAAAACAAGTCAAGAGAATGTTAACTTATAAATAAATTATTTAATAAAATTATACATCTGGACCTTCACAGGCCCAAACTGGAGTTATCCGCGCTGTGGAGGAAGGGGCTCCCCGGAGAGATTGCACTCCACAGACCCTCAGCTTTCCACCTGGTCTGAAAGGTGGAGAGGCAAAGAGCAGGAGAGAAGGCCGTCAGCAGGGGTCTGAACCCAGAGCCCTCTGCTGAGCACAGTCTGCCCGCAAGGGGCGCTATACACAGTCTCGTGGGCAAGTGGCCATAGAATGGGAGGACAATGACCAAGCCGCCACAAACCTCCCCTTTTCTGCTACTTACGGGAAAACGAAGTCCCCTTGCTGCTACACCCTGTAGTCAGTGGGGTGACAGAGGGGGGAGAGTGGGGGCGGGGGCATGACCTGTCTTGTTTGCAATAGGAAATAGCTCAGAGGTTCTAATCTGTGGGGAAGTCAATCTGTTGTGGTTTGCAAAACATATGTTTCCATTTATGTCACTACGTTTGCTTCCTTGGAACACTGGGTGAAATCAGTAGACGGTGGAGGTGATTATCGAGCTGTATGGTGACAAACTCTATGATTTTAGCTTTTGATTCTTTCGTGAAAAGTAGCTTATTTGTTAAAGTATCCAAGAGTTCCTAAAAGAAGTTTATATACTTAGTCCACCCGTTCATTTCCTGGCGAAGAACACTGATCCATGGCTTGCCCCGTGTGACAGTCCACCGCGGGTGGAAAGATTGACAAACCCCGGTCCCTTCATCCGAGCGAATCTGTAGAATGATGGTGTTCAGGTCCAGAGTTAAAACAAGTGAACAAAAAAGTGAGACAATAAAAGTGTGTGCAAAAATGATAATTTTCAGTGTCTAAAATTTATGGGTGGTGGTATATTTTATATAAACATTATGATGATGATTTATTTCAGTTTTATGACAGTTACCACTTTCTCATTATTTTTATGATTTCCTAAGACCTGCAACCTTCTTAGAAAAAGGAACATTCTTCACATGTTGAAACCTCTGGGTAAATCCCTTCTTCTGAACATTTCCATTCAGATGACTATTAAAATGTTACATGAATGAAAAGAATAGAGAAGGTAAGGGCCAGAGAATTATAGAGCTAGGGGAAGAGAAAAAGATACACTCCAGAGTTCAATATTCTAAACTCCAGTCAATTAAATTATTATGAAAGTGGAATGAAGTGGAAACGAGGTTGCTTACACTACTTTCATCTGGTCAAATTCCTCCCAGAATTCCTGTTCCCATGACTGTTTAGCTTTCCCGGACCCAGGAATCAATTTGATTTTTATCTCGAGGAAACACGTACCATACACGTCTGAAAAACACAAATGCAAACGCAATGCAATCCCTTAATATTGAACCCACCTATATTGAATCCCTGTGTATAGCAATCAAATTGGAACTCCAGGTCTATTACACGCACATATAATATTTCTAGAGTATATCAAATTCCATCCTATATCAAATTTTTTTCCTCGGGTTCCTAGAAATTTAATATAAGCAAGTTTCACTCTATTTGAAAAGGACATGATGCAATATAATGTGTTTTTCAATGAATAGAATTCTTGGTAATTCAATTTATGTTCAGAACTTCTTAAAGGAGACTGACTTCCTAGAGGCCTCACATCAGAGTTCAGTTCTGAGAACCGGACTCAGGTAACGTTCCTTTCGGAGCGAAAGGCTGCAAGGGAGAATCAGAAAGAACCGTGGTGACTCATATCAGCGACTCTAAGAATAACTAGGAAACATTCCCGTCAAGTTGGGAGGGGTTTATATTTGAGAGACCAGAAAAGTTCTTGATTCAGGTTTATCATGTATGATCGCCCTCTGCACAAGGAGCTTCTCGGTGGGGGGAACTTACTCCTCTTTATATCCCCAGAGTGCACAGTAAGGGCTAGGCAGACTGGGCTGGACTAGGCAGCCGCCTGGCCACAGGCACAAAGCAAAGCTTAAAGTCGTCACCTCCTTTTGCTTGCCTGCAGCCAGTTTTTAAAATTTTCATCTCTACCTGTAATTTGAAGTTCCCTTTAATAATCCAAAATTGTAACTGTCTATTGCTTTGCAATGTTTCTTTAATTTTTTTTTAAGATAACTGATTTCTGATTCCAGTTGGTTCTTATTTTATACATACATCTAGACATCATGTAACTTTGATTACGGTTATTGTTAAATAAAATATACTGTTACATCCCATTCAACATCCTCTAAGTAGTAATCTTGGACTGTTAGAAGTGATCTGCATCCGTTACAGAAATCCATTTAAAATCTTGGAAAGCCTCCGTTAAGAATACTTTCTCGTGTTGCCCTGTCAATCTTCCCTGCACCTGTTGGCATGTTTAGAAAATTGGTTTTTAATAATTCACTCATCTTAGTGCAAGTGGAAAAAGATTCGCAAAAGTAATTCTGATTATTCAAATTGTTTTTTAAAACATAAAATTAAGAACATATCCTATAATAAGCCCCAATAAACTTAACAACTCGATATAAATAAAATACAGGTTATTAGAATATTCTAATATGATGGGAAGTAGTTACAGGCTCAGATAATTGTCCTTGCTGAATGTAAACAATTTCCGAGATAGTTTTAACTATTTTTAGTGCTTCAAATCTTGAAGCTTTCTTGGAGACCGTACCAGTAGGATTAATATGGCCTCCATCATTACAGTTCTTGTTTTTTAACTCCCCAACGCACAATAAACCGCCCAACTCCATTAACTGTAACCGACAGGCGTGGAGGCCTTTCCCGGGCCGCTCTCTGCCTCGTGCAAGAAGCCAAATGAGAGTGACGCCGGGCCCCGTGCAAGCAATCGGGCACGCCAGTTTTCATTTGAAAAGAAGTCCTCTCCAATAATAGAAATGCTGAGAGCGGTTATTACAATAATAAATGCGTTGGCAGAATGATTTATGCTTGAAACAAATGTACCTTTTGATGGAATCCTCTTTAATTCCTTGTACATCCCGGGCTTAGTGGGCAGCGTCGGGCTCTGGGCACCGACAGTTGAATGCCCACAGTGCTTTGCATTCTCGTGGTTCATGTCTCGTGGACCAAACAGCTGTGTCCGATCATTTTCCCGGCAGGTATCTGTGTGGGGATTAGTGATGCTTCACGTGGCCGGACATCATAAGAAATAGATGTGTAATTACATTAACTATGCCTCATCTCTTTGGACTCACTTATCCCAACTCACTAATATTGGCATCATTCAATAATAATCCTCTATAAACTTGTTTAGTTTTTAAACAGCAGCGATATTTTATTTTAACACAGAGGTTTTAACTCTGCAGAATGCTTCCCTCTGCTTCCTCCTTAGATTTGCCTTGGAGTGTGCTAAGCGTGTCTGTCCACGGCTGGTGTTTGTGAGCGAGATTTCTGCTCGGTCCACCTCAGTGAAAAAGAGCCAAGTGTGACCATCTCTGGGATCTGGGTCAAACGTTGAGGAGAACTTAGACCCTGGAAAGCTATTGTGGACCCTAAGCGTGGGGTGGGGCCATCGGTGGTCGCTGCCAAAGGCTTAGGGACACACTCGACCCTGCAAGAAACACCGTTCTTCTTACCTGCTCATTCTCGTCATGTTTTCCCTCCCTTTGCAATATGTAGTTGTCAAAACCTAAGTGTATTCTCCTAGATGTAGCTCAGAAAGTTGACCAAGACTCTTCCCTGAGAGCAATTTCTCTCAGTGTCCTTAGACATTTTGTATTTTTCTGATGGCCCTTCTGTTTATTTCACTTGTCATGTCATCTCCCCACAGCGCCCAAACACTCAAAACCACACATCCCAGGAGGACGCAACTTCCAAGGGTCTCCCCCTTTCTGGACACCTCTGTCCCTACTCATTCCCATCAGGGCCGGGGACTGTGACAACATTTTCCTCTCAAGTCACACGAAGCATCTGTCAAAATACCTTGCCCATAGGAGATGCTTAATCAGTTTGTCTTGAGTTAACTACACTGAATTTAATGAAATGAACGATGATTGGTAAGATGATTTTATTCCATCTAAAATAATGGTCATGGTTAGGACAACTATTGTATTATAAAATACTGTTGGTTAATTTGTTGATTTTACTCACTCATTCAATGAATATTTATCAGGTGTGTGTTACGTAGCCAGGTTATGGTTCTAGTCAGTGGGGATATAGTGGTGAACAGACAAGATCCCAGCTCCAACTGCAGCGGGGAAGGACAGAATGAACAAGGAGACAAACATATAAGGTAGTTTCCGAGAATAATAAACTCCATGAAGAAAATGGAGTAGGAAAACTGTGATAGACTATGCGTGGGTTAGGGAGGGAGAGGGGGCCTTTTTGAGGCGGTGATATATGGCAACACGTATGACACTTTTCTGGAAGACCTTCGGATGACCTGTGTGACAGAGCAAAGCGAGCTCGAGCGAAAGTGGAAGGAGGGAGTGATGGGAATATTGGCAGGGTGTGCTGGGGCAAGCTGGCTGAGTGTGGCATGGACAGACAGGATGGGAGGACATGATGACAGCTCTCTTAAAATGGGAGAAATGAAGTAGTGGGGTAGAGACCTGACCTTCGCCCCTCCTCTCTTTCCTCCCTCTCTCTCTCCTTTCTTTTTTCCCTTCATTCCTTTCTTCTTTTGAAGTGGGAAATATTAGAGGTTGTTGGCGTTCTGATGGGTATAAACCACTAGACTGAGGGAGAACAATAGTACAGGGGAAAGAAGGTTAAGTTCCAAGAGGGCGGTCCATGCGAAGGCAGGGACATGGGCCGGCCATGGAGAGGGTCAGAGATGAGACAGCAGAGATGGAAGGTGTGGACCCTTCACAGCTGGGCTCTTCTGTCTCCTGGTGGGCTGTGGGGGGTGCCAGTTGGTTCGCCTGTATTTCCTCAGAGAGTGAGAGGCCTGACCACCAGCTGAAAGGAGGTGTCTGGCGTTGGAGAAAGTATGAAATTATCTTTTCGGGAAGTGTGGAGAGCAAACCTCTTAGGGAGGTAGAGCAAAAATATCTGGAATTGTTGGCATGTGCACTGATCATTGTACATGATTCATTTTGAGGTTGGCACATTTTAACAGAGATATTAAGAGAGTCCTGTAAGTGGAGCAAGATTCAAGAAAGGTCTGGAACTTGTTCCGTACGAGGAAGGACTAAAGGAACTGGACTTAAAGAATGCTTGGCCTGAAGAAGAAATAATTAGAAGTAAGATACAGCAGTTAAGAGCGTGAACATAGAGTCTGGTAGACTGGGCTTGAATCCTGGCTCTTCTATGATTCACTGGGTGACCTTGGACAGGTTACCTACACTCTCTGAGTCTCAGTTTTTTCATCTATGAGCAACATAAATATAACTTCTAAATCAGGTCCCACATCATGTATGCAATGATATTTGCTATTTGGGGTGTGTGTGTGTGTGTGTGTGTGCAGTGGTGTAGTGGGATATTACTCTTTAAATAACCAAAGCTGTTGTGTGGAAAAGACATCAGACACTAGAGGACAGATCTACAACATGAGAAATTTAAAAGGCTACAGTAAAAATAACGTCCTTGTAGCTGAAGCTGTTCTAACACTGAATGGGTCTCCCTGTGAGGCCGAGGGCTTCCTAACACGGAGGTGTTCACCGTGGCATGGTGACCAGGGTTTCTTAGGGACTATTTCTGCCTTGGTGGGAAGGTTATATTAAGATACTACAATTTCAGTGCTGGCCGGTTTGGCTCAAAAGTTAGAGCGTAGGCCCGCGGACCAGAGAGTCCCAGGTTCGGTTCCTGCTAAGGGCACATACCTTGGTTGCAGTTTGTCCCTGGCCCCAGTTGGGCTCGTGTGGGTGGCAACCACTCGATGTGTCCCTCTCACATGAATGTTTCTCTCTCTCTCTTCCTCTCTCCCTCCTGCTCTATCTGATGATAAATGCAAAAAAAAAAAAAGATACTACAATTTCATAGCATATGTATTGATATGCATGAGTATGTTCTGTATATATGTGTGCAGAGCTTCTCATTGTCATTAACTGTATCATAAGTTTGATTTGTGTGTGTACAACCACCTACATTCTTGTAAAGCCTGAGAAAGCAACAATACTATATTACTGCCATGTTATATTATTGCCTCACCTTAAGAATCCTATTAGGTGAATATTATTATTCTGTTTTATAGACTGGGAATGAAGATGAAGAGAGACAAAGTTATTTGCCCATGGACTTAAAGAAAATTAGTGTAAGAATCAAGACTCAGTCCTAGCCCTGGCCAGTTTGGCTCAGTGGTTAGAGCATCGGCCTACCGTCCCGAGAGACCCGGGTTCAGTTCCTGCTAAGGGCACGTACCTCGGTTGCAGTTTGTCCCCGGCCCTGGTTGGTGTGCGGGTGGCAGCCATTTGATGTGTCTCTTTCACGTCGATGTTTTTCTCTCTCTCCCTCCCACTCTACCTGAACAAAAAATACAAAAATGTCCTCAGGTAAGGATAAAAATAAAAAAACACAAAATAAAACCAAAAAAGAAAAACTCAGTCCTATGACTTGTCCAATAACTTCCTTCAATCTGAGTGTCTTAGACTATCTGTTAAGTATTGTTCAAAGTTAAGTCTATTAATTATGAAAAAAGGGGAAGATTTATCTTAAAGATTATTTTTAGCTTAATAGTTTATTTCTATAATGCTCAATTATGCATACTAATTTATCTCATTCGTTCCCCTGTGTTGATGGGCAATCTTAGGCTCAATTTGTCGAGTACTGTTGTAATTTGCTAGGATTGTAGTATTATATAAAATAGCACTAAGGTGCAAAGTGTTATTACATCTAAATTTTATGATGAACAGGGAAAATGGCTGGAGACATTCATGGGAGATACTATATGCAAACTTTAAAAAAGCATTTTACATTATTATTATTATTTTTATCCTCACCTGAGGACAGTTTCACATTTATCTTCAGATAGAGTGGGAGGGAGAGAGGGAGGAAGAGAGAGAGAGAAACATCAATGTGAGAGAGACACATCGAGTGGCTGCCACCCCACAACCCCAACCGGGGCCAGGGACAAACTACAACTGAGGTACGTGCTCTTAGCGGGAACCGAACCAGGGACTCTCTGGACCGCAGGCCAATGCTCCAACCACTGAACCAAACTGGCCAGGGCAAAGCATTTCACTTTATTAACTAAACAGAAATGCTTCAGCTAATAGAGTCACATAAATCCAAACGGATTAGAGTTTTTGTTGATAGAAAGACTACTTCTTATAAGACTTTATCCGTAATTGAACGCTTTTGCCAATTACGCTCAAATACTGTGTGAAAGGAAAAGATTCTTCCATCACTATTTCTGGTTATATGGAGAAAATATTTTACTCTGGTGAAAATCAGAGTAGCATTCAGGTTTTTCTTTCTTTTAATATTCAATGCAAGCTGGCTAATGCTTCTTTTTAAACTGGAGAGGAAATAGTACAAATCTTACTTTCTTAGAGGTGGAAAAGAATACTGTTCTTCAGAGGAAAAAATGAATACAGTGTTAAGCAGATCAACTTCTGAGTTTTCTGGAAAATTGTATAATCGAGGGAAAATAGTTGAAGCTTCAGCAGCATTTGCTAAAAACTGGAATGTAGTCAAAGGTTGTTGAATGGGAGAAATGAGAGGAAACAGAGGAAAAGCCACACAGTGGATATAATTCCGTTCTGGCGGATTAGATGTGATGGTAACCAGATCTTTTTATTCAGTCATCAGCCTGACACTAAATATCTTCAGAGTATAATGACTTACAGAACTGTCTTTTTCCCCCTCTCTAAGCAGTAATAGGAGGTAAAAATAAGAGAACGTTCCCTGCAGTTGAAAATGAGTGAAATTTAACCCAGTGAGGTAAGGAAAAAAAAAAAAAAAGAGGTATCTTTAATTATTGGAATATTTCCAAAAAAAGAAGGACTCACAGCATTAAAATGGCTAAAGATGGACTCGTACATGTTTGATCACTCTCATTTACCATCTATAAATGATTTCAGAAGGGATTTTAAAAGTGCTATGTTGGCTTCTAGGGCCGGCGTAGCCAAGTACCACACATGGGGAGGCTTGGAGGAACAGCCGTTTATTGTCTCAGCTCCAGAGGCTGGAAGTCAGCAACTGAGGTGCTGACAGGCCATCGTCCCGCGAAGGCACTGGGGAAGCATCTGTCCCAGGCCCTGCCCTGCTTGCTGGTAGCCCCAGGTAGTCCTTGGCTTGTAGATGCATCGTCCAGTCACACTGTGTGTCCTCCTCACCTTGTTTCTCTCCGTGTGTGTCTGTCTCTGTGTCCACATCTCTCTCTTGTTTTTTAATTTTTTTATTAATTAATTTTTGTTACACGTTTCTCCTTTTTTTCCCCATTGACACCCTCCTCCCCATCCCCCCACCCCATACCCAGCTTTGTTGTCCATGTCCATCGGTTATGTGTACACGCATATAAGTTCTGTGGTTTATCTCTTCCCTCCCCCTACCACCCCCTCTTCTGAGGGTTGTCAGTCTGTACCCTACTTCCACATCTCTGGGTCTATCCTGTTCCTCAGACTGTTATGTTCATTATATTCCACAAATAAGTGAGATCATGTGGTAATTGTCTTTCTCTGCTTGGCTTGTTTCACTTAGGGTAATACTTTCCAGGTCCCTCCATGTCGTCTCAAAGGATAAGAGCGCTTTCTTTCTTACAGCTGCATAGTACTCCATTGTGTTTATGTACCACAGCTTTTTTATCCATTTGTCTACTGATGGACACTTGGGCTGTTTCCAGATCTTAGCTATTGTAAATAGTGCTGCTATGAACATAGAGGTACATATATTCTTTCTGATTGGTGTTTCAGGCTTCTTAGGGTATATTCCTAGAAGTGGGATCGCTAGATCAAAAGACTTAAATGTGAGCCATGAATCCATAAAAATCCTAGAAGAAAATGTAGGCAACAAAATTTCAGACATCATATGCAGCAGAATTTTCACTGATGCAACACCTAAGGCAACAGAAACAAAGGAAAAAAATGAACACATGGGACTACATCAAACTAAAAACCTTCTTCACAGCAAAAGATACAGTCATCAAAATGGAAAGGCAACCCACTGAATGGGAGAACATCATTGCCAATGATATATCAGATAAGGGGTTGACTTCCAAAATATATAGAGTACTCATACAACTCAACAAAAGGAAGACAAAGAACCCAATTAAAAAATGGGCAGAGGAGCTAAATAGACATCTTTCCAAACAGGACATACAATGGTCAAGAGACACATGAAGAAATGCTCAACATCACTAATCATCAGAAACATGCAAATTTTAAAACAACAATGAGGTATCACCTCACACCTGTCAGAATGGCCGCCATCAACAAATCATCAAACAACAAGTGTTGGCGAGGGTGTGGACAAAAGGGGACTCTAGTGCACTGCTGGTGGGAATGCAGACTGGTGCAGCCACTCTGGAAAACACTATGATGTTACCTCCAACAATTAAAAATTGGCCCTGGCCGGTTTGGCTCAGCAGTTGGAGTGTCGGCCTGCGGACCAGAGAGTCCTGGGTTCGGTTCCTGCTAGGGACACATACCAAAAAAATAAATAAATAATTAAAAATTGAATTGCCATTTGATCCATATCTCTCTTTTGTATAAGGACAGAGTCATACTGGATTGAGGCCCACCCTGTTGACCTCATCTTAATTTTATTACCTCTGCAAAGACCCTATTTCTAAATCAGGTCAAATTCTAAGATACTGAGGGATGGTATAAGACTGAATGTTTGAGTCCCCACCAAATCCATATGTTGAAACCTTACCCCATCGTGATCGTATTTGAGGTGGTGCCTTGGGAGGTGATTAGGTCATGAGGGTGGAGACTTTGGGAATGGATTCAGTGCCCTTATAAAAGAGACCCCAGAGAGTTCTCTTGCCTTTTCCACCATGTGAGGACACGGTGAGATGAAGCACCAGGAACCTGGGATTTGGCTCTCACTGAATGCCAGATCTGCGCGCACCTGGATCTCAGACTTGGCCTCCAAAACAGAGAAATCTCTGTTATTCATAAGCCAGCCAACCTATGACATTCTGTTATAGCAACTCAAAGAGACTTAGATACGGGTGTAGGACAGTAACATTTGGGGGCACACAATTCAACCCACAACTAGTATCTTACATATCTTTCTTCTTTTTTGAGATGAGTTGACCATATGTGGAGAAGCCACAGTTCTTTCCATTTCTCATTACAGAATCCGAAGCATAGATTGGCATAGAAAGGTGCTTTTTATGTTATTTTTGGAGATTGGTACAAAGTACTTTCCCGAGATGACTGACGGATTGTGTGATCATGTAATATGATCATTTTTTTTTTCAAAGCTTTTTATTCATTCTGGCATCATTTAGGGTGTGAAGGATGGATTTGTTAGCGGGAGCCGGAGACAGACTCCTCCAGTGTCCTTGCCACCTCTGAACCATGCACCAAGGAGCACAGCTGAGCAGAAGAGACTCGGGGTGCGAGGGTATGGACAAGATAACCTTCGATAACATACCTAAGACCTGTAAGTAAATTCACATGGGATTCAGAATCTTTGACTGCAGGGCTCTGGAAGATCTGGGAGGAACATGAACATTAATGATGAATTTACTGGTTTATTTTTCCTTGGTTCTGCCAAAGTTCCCCACTTCTCCCACTTTTCTGGTCTCTGAGAAGAACAGCAGTTTTGCTAGACCTACTGTGTGCCTAGGCGGGCTGCCTCCCCTCCTCCCTTGCCCATATTAACTCCATCTACCTCCAAGCCCTGCATTTATTCATTTCCGCAGAAAAAATTTCTCCTCTGATGGTTTTTCAGTTCTGGCAAGCAATCTTTTAAGCGCATCCATGTGTCCCACATTGTGACAAATTTGTTTTATTTATGTTTAACCCCTGAACATTTGGGGCATATTTATGTCTCCCCAGTCAGATCTTTAGCTTCTTGTGGGTCGGGGCTATTTCTTTCTCCAGTTCAGCACACAGTGGGTGCTCAGTGATCTGATAGTCGGAACTACAAAATGCTACTCACCTCCAAATTGATGGTCTTCAAATAATAAGTCACATTTTCAGAGAATCTCATATTATTTCTGTTAATTGAAACAAGCGAATCCTCAGAACATGCTGCCAATCCAGAGAGGGGGCATGTTAACCTCCCTGATTTTTATAAATGACAATATTGTGGGTTGCGATTCCTTGCCAAGATCCTGTGATTCTTGAGCAAGTACAAATATAACACTGTAGAATATTCGATGTGATTGGATGTTTTGTGGAAATCAGTGGAAGAAATGGTTTCATGTCCAGATTGCCTCAGGGCTAAAACGGAGCAGCACAAATGAACAGCCAGCATCTGGATGGCTCCCCCATCAGGCTGCCAGGGTGGTGAGGTGTGGTAATATATGTATAACTCAGGGGCTAAATCAATAGGCGCTATCATCATTGTGGTAGAAGTGTGTTTACTGACTGTACATATACCCATATGCATACATCTAAGCAGTGGAATTAGACCACTGAAATAGATGTTTTAATTTCCTGGAGTGTGTCTGTCCTGAGACTCACAGAATTGGTAATGTTGGCTTGATGGTCCTCAGGAAATTGAAATAATGGAATCTTTTGGTAGCATATGATTTGACCCTGTGTATAGAGGCTGAATCTCTAAGCCAGACTGAAGAATGCATTCTAATATTTTGATTATAACAGCCTTTCCCCTGAACACAGCACCTTGCCATCTGTCTTTTTAATCTCTTCAAGGAAAACCTCAGCCTGGTTCCAAACTCTTTCTCTCCATAATGGGAAATCTCTCTGTGCTTGATGAACCTAAGTGAAAAATGCAGTCTCATATCCATGTAGTTATTAAATCTCTGGTTGTTTAAAGGCCTCCCTCCAAAGTAATGTTCAAAATAAATTGCTTCCGTGATTGTATTGTTAGGATGCACATGTATGATGTCTTTTCTCTGCATTCTAAGATGACAATGTGTCTTGGAGAGCATTAATGATGCAAATTCAAACTACCTGGGTGATCAGCAGCAGACACATTGGAAAATTGTAGTGATTGGCCTAAAGACTCCTTCTGAGTCCTTCTTAGTGCCAGGGAGCCTCCTTTAGGAGATTTGGCTTTTTTTTTTTTTCTTTTTTCTTTTTCCCTCTGCAGAGACTCTAAGTCAGAAAAAATGATCTTTGCTCAGGGCACAGCAGTGCCTCTCTGTTCTTGGGGTTTACCTGAGTATGTCTTCAAGATGCCAAATCTCCCATCACAGCCTACGAAACTCCCCATGGATCTCACAACTATGCTAAATCCTGATGCTCTTCATCCTCCTAGCAGTACACGTGGGAGTGTGGCTTCGTGGCAGGTCACCCTCAATTCAGTCTGGAGCTTGCTACAGTGAGAAAACTACTCCCACCGACTGCATGGGTTTGAGAACCAGTGGTGTGTAGGTGGCCTCTTGTGGGGTTCTTGCTACGCCTTGACTGTTAGCATTCAAATAGTCGGAAAGACTCTCCCATATGGCCGATATTTTTCCGTTGCTTGGCAAGCCTTAAGAGCTTTGCTTATTTATCTCATTTAATTCTCATGACAATCATGTGAGGGAGGGATATTTATCATTATCCCCCTTTACAGAAGGACAAACTGAAGTTTAACAATATTGAGACATATGCCAATGGTTAGTAAGTAGTATCATTGAGATTTGGACCCAGGCAGGCTGATGCCAAAGCTTGGAGTTTGGACCATCCTACCATGTGTCAGAAGCAGTGTAGGAAGTGGTGAGCTGTCTGGGACCAAAGACCAGCTCTGCTGCTCTCTCTTCGTGGGATCTTGGGCAGGTTTCTGTACCTCCCAGAGCTGTCCCTTCCTTATTGTGAAATGAAGCTAATGGGACCCTACTACACAGGACTGTGGGGAGAATTATATGAGAATGCATGTAATGCACCTGACACATAGTATGCTCCATAAATGTTAGCTGGTGTAACTATATCCTGCAGGGACAGAATGTTTGTCTTCGACTCTGTGGTTTAAGGGCTAGCCCTGTGTTTCTCTGCTGTTTCTCCTGCCCATAAGGGGAATCACTAAGTTGACTGTGAAGGCAATCTAACAGAGGAATTCTAGCTCCTTAAGTACACCCATGTGTTCACTCCATGTGCTCATTGGCCTTTAAGGTCCAAAATAAAGAGACATCATGTTCTTGCTCACGGAGGGCTTTGGCCAAGCTTGTTTCCAGGATGGTAACCCCTTTCATCCTACTGAAACAGGGCAGTAAGCCAGGATAAGGGGAACAGGGAAACTGAGGCAGAGAGCTGAACAAACAGCAGAGCAGTTTATAGCTAATACAGGTCACCTCCCTAGAGATGACATCTAGGCCTCAGTTGTGTTTCAGCTCCAGACCCAGAAAAGCAGCAAAACAAGGTGGGCAACACCAGGACCAGCTGCAATAACTAATGACCCCCTGCCCTGACAGTGACCAGTCAGTGAGGACATGACCCTGGAGGAGCACACCTAGAAAACCGATGAATATTCTGCTGAAACTCTCCCCTGAGACCGCCCCTAAAATTCCCACCTGTAAGACATAAATGCCTCAAGACGAAGGACTCAGTGCGCTGCTCTCTCTCTCTGGGGAGCAGCCCCCCCATCGCCTTGCCCTCTTCTTCCCCCACTTCTTTCTCCGCAGGTACCCTTCTCCCGAACTCTAAGGGACCCCAGTAGACTTGCAACCAGGGAGCAATGGGCAGCTGCAGCTCGTCCCAGGCTAATCCCCTGAAACTGTCCCTGAGGTCTCCTTTTCTCTGACGTCCCTGAGAGCTAAGTTGGCTGCTTCTGTGCTAAGCCCTTTCTTGTTTTCCTGTCCCTAGCTTTCATAAACATTCCCTCCTAGTCACCCGGACTCGTGAAATTTTTCCTGCATGAAGTCAAGAACCCACATACTACCAGCTGGCCCTAGGCGTACCCACTCAGGGCCAAGTCCCCTTTCCAGTAACGCTATTGCTCAACGAGGGACAGTGCGGAGTGGGGCTCGGAGTCCTGGTCTGAGAGCAAGGAGACCTGGCTTCCAGTATCTTCGAGGTCAGAGTGGGATTTTGTAATAGCTGAAACTTAGAGCTCCCATTGATAAAGTGGGAGAGCAGAACGAAGCATTTCCTGAGGTTCGCTCTGCTCCTGATGTCTGCGAAGCGAGCCTGAAGCTTTCCTAAATGCCTCTTTCCTGATTTGCTTTTAAGGAGAGCTGCAGGCTTTGGTTACAGAGTGGTGGTCGGGAGGGGGCAGGAGCGAGGAGAGTAGTGAGGACGCAGATGCACGTGGGAGGTGGTGGTTGCGCTGAGGCTCAGGCAGACAAGTAGGGAAAAATGAGGGAAACATAAACCAAAAGACAAAGGTCAGATATAAGAAACGGTTGTAAAGCAAACAAGGAAAAGGCTTGGAAAATAATGACTCTTTTTTTATCGGATCAAAAACATTGTGATTTGATGCATTTACTTGTACTTGACAGGGGATACCTCATATTTGCCTCCTTAAAACTAGAGGATATGGTGCCGAACGTATTTTAATGGACAGAAATGCATGTAACAGATGAGAAGTGAGACGTCTTCAGCCGACCCCGTATTCTGTAACAAGCAATCCAATAATTTAAGTGTAGTGGGTGATGTTAAGTTGAATTAAGAACAGAGTCAGGATTGAAGCTGTTAAGATCGGTTTAATAAAACATAGTAAATGGACCAGAAAAGGGCTAAATTATATATGAAAGCCTTTATATCATAAAGATGGTATTTGAGATCAATGGGAAAATAATACGTTTAGTAACTAACATTGAAATAATAGGCTAATTGTTAAATTATTAAAATTACTAAACTTTAACCTTTTTAAAATGAAATGATCTTTAAAAATTTAAATTTCTAGTACACATATTATACCTCAATTAAATTCTGGTTAGAATAAAACTGATTTTAAATGTAAAAAATGAAAACATAAGATAATTAGAATAAAATTTAAGATAATATATATATATATTTTTTAATTCTCACCTGAGGACATTTTTCCATATTTTGTTCAGATAGAGTGGGAGGGAGAGAGAGAGAGAGAGAGAGAGAAACATCAATGTGAAAGGGACACATCGAGTGGTTGCCACCCATACAACCCAACCAGGGCTAGGGACAAACTGCAACCGAGGTATATGCCCTTAGCGGGAACCGAACCCGGGGCTCTCTGGACCACAGGCCGACGCTCTAACCACTGAGCCAAACCGGCCAGGGCTAAGATAATATTTTTGTAACATTAAAGTGAAAAAGCCTTTTACACCTGATAACCAGGATAGAAATTATAAAAAGAAAAGATGAATATTAGACCACATGAAGTCAAGACAAAAGAAAACTAAAATACAGAAAACAAAGTTTTGTTTTCAGATCAAAAATACTGTTAATAAACAAAAAGGACAGAATAAGAAATATATTTGAAGCCTGCATATTAAAGAGATCTTGGTCTTTAAATTACGTTGAAATTTGTCAAGTCCAAAGAAAAAGATGAATACTTCAATAAGAAAACGGGGAAAGGAATACAAATGTGAAACACACAAAATTTATACTAACCCCTCCCAAATTAATGATGAAATATAAAATGAAATGTTGAGACATCTTATTGCATAAGATAAAAAAATGATCAATCCTGTTATTGGTGAAGGTGTCAAAATTATCTACTCTGATTTGGGAATCAGACTGTAAATTTTACAGTCATTCTGAATGCTAATCAGGCAAAGGTACTCTTTCGTCTACTCATTTTAATTACATTTTTTTCTATGAAAATAATAAAATGTATGAAACAAAGACAATAATTTTATTTTATTATTTTTTTAAAATTTATTTATTTTTTTATTAATTAATTTTTGTTATAGATGTTTCTCCTTTCCCTCCACTGATTCCCCCCTCCTCCTCCCTCCCTGCCCTTTCCCCAGTTTGTTGTCCATGTCCACTGTTCATGCACACATGCGTATAAATTCTGTGGTTTATCTCTTCCCCACCAACCCCCTATTTAGGGGATTGTCAGTCTAAGACAATAATTTTTTTTTTTTTAAGGACATGTATGATTTTATTTTATTTATTTATTTTTTTATCCTCACCCGAGGACATTTTTCCATTTTTTGTACAGATAGAGTGGGAAGGAGAGAGAGGAAGAGATAGAGAGAGAGAAACATCAATGTGAAAGGGACACATCGAGTGGCTGCCACCGCACGACCAACCAGGGCCGGGGACAAACCGCAACCGAGGTACATGCCCTTAGCGGGAACCGAACCCAGATCTCTCTGGACCGCGGGCCGACGCTCTAACCGCTGAGCCAAACTGGCCAGGGCTAAGACAATAATTTTAATTGCAGGAAATATAAACCCAAATGACTATCAATAAGAAATTGACTTAAAATATTCTGTTGTAGCCATACAACGAATACCATGCAGCCACTGCAATGCTTAAGTAGCCCCACTTGTACTCACATGGAAAGATGCCCACCAAGTGGAACAATACATTAGGAAGCAGTTTGTATAGACAGTAAAAAATCCGTCTTTACATCAAGATATGTAAATTTATAATAAAGTGGTTTGAGAACTTTTTGAGAAAGGCCCAGCAGGCGTGGCTCTGTTGGTTGAGCATGATCTCCTGCACCAAGAGGTCACTGGTTTGAGTCCCTGCGAGGGCACATGCCTGGGTTTTGGGTTCAATCCCCAGTAGGAGGCATACAGCCAATAGGTATTTCTTTCTCTCCCTCTCCCTTCCTGTCTCTATAAAATCAATAAAACATATTTTTAAAAATGAATAGGAAAGTCATAAAAAAGACATCTAAGCTTGTATATGAAGAGAAAAATGTTAGATGATATACACCAAAATATTTAAAATGGTAATGTCTATGTAAAAGATTATATTTGATAATTTTTGTCATTTTCTGAAATTGTTTATAATGAGCATTCACTACTTTTATAATAAATATTAAATATATTCTATTTAAAATATAAATATATGTGAAGAACATCTGTGAAGAAGCTGTTATCATCAAACATGTTTTTGTGAATTTTAGAATAAAGAAGACATTTTCCAGTTTCCGGCCAGGCGCAGGTGCAGTCGGAGAGAAAACCCTTAGGCAAAGTTGCAAGTGCTACAGTGGGATCATGTGGTATGAATTAGAATGGTGAGTGGCTAAGGGGCATGAGTGGGGTACTGGTCATGTCTACCTCAGGGTCTGCGCTAGAGCAGAAAGGATGAGGATTAGGACCTTAGGTTGCTCCTAGTTTGATTTACTTCTGAACCAGCAAGTAAGCAGTACAGAGGACATAAGCAAGATTAAGATTCAAGTAAATGAATGCATGTGTCTAGGATGTCTCCTTCCCCTTGCCCCTGCTCAGCTGTTCTAGTTTGTCCTGGAACTGCACTAGGAGTCCAGCACCTCTGCAGCCCCCAGAGAGAGACACAAACCATGTGGCCAGAACTTCAGGCTCAAACTGAGAGATGGGTTCTGTCAGTCCTGAAGGTTCATTCTGTTGCTTTGTAATCTAATTATTGGACTTTTCTTTTCCTCCTATGCTGTAATTTTTACTGAGTCATTGGACCTAAAGCATGTCTGGTTCTGACCTACTAAAGATCAGTGGTGTGGCTCAGTGGATTGAGTGTTGTTCCATAGACTGAGAGGTCCCGGTTCAATTCTCAATCAGGGCACATTGTTGTGGGCTCAATCCCTAGTAGGGGGCATGCAAGAGGCAGCCAATTGATGTTGCTCTCTCACATCGATGTTTCTATCTCTTTCCCTTCCTCTCTTACTAAAAAGTCAATAAAAACATAATTTTTAAAAAACAGTGTTATAGATGTAACACCAATGTAAATCCATCCTGCCCCTAAAATTGATTTAAGATGGCTAAGAAAAACACACACAAGGTGACTGATGAAAATACAAAGATAAATAAATGAGAACACAAGGCAAAAGGAGACTATGAAAACAAAATAAGTCTAAGGGTAGAGTTAATGTTCAAAATCCACAGCATGTTTATTATACAACTTGTATATTTGTGAGAATTGAGCCCCATTCGGGGGCTCTGAACATCCTAACATTCAAAGCCAAGAAGGAAAATGATCAGTTAGAAGGAAATGATCACTTCAGAGTGACATAGTGTTCCTAAGGTTAAAACAGATTCAAACACAGAACAAACAAGTTGACCAGAAGTGCAGCATTTTGGAGACCTGAAAGAGGACACAGTGTGATATGGTGAGGTAACATCCTCACCAACAACCTCAATGAATACAATAAACACAGCGGTGTTTTGCTCTATTGTCCTATTGCCCCATTGTCTCATTGGCAATTCAATTTGTACCGTCAAAGCAAACTTTGGCAAAATGCCAAAGCAAAATTTAATAACAACTATTTTAGGATGCAAATCAGTGCAACCCAAGTATGTAGCTGTTGTTGTTTTTTTTAATCCTCACCCAGGATATTTTTCCATTGACTTTTTAGATAGAGTGGAAGGTAGGGAGAGAGAGAGAGAGACATCAATGTGAGAGAGACACATTGATTGGTTGTCTCCCAATCAATACAGGATAGAACCTGCAATCCAGGTACATGCCCTTGACAGGGAATTGAACCCGAAACCCTTCAGTCTGCAGGCAGACACTCTAACTGCTGAGCCAAACTGGCCAGGGCCAAGTATGTAGTTTTTTTGACAGTTTGGTTTGGTTTGAACTGAGGCCAAATTCAGACTATCTAGAGAAATCAATAGATTATATATACTCTTCAGCCAATAAATACACTATTATTTTTTTGATATAACTCTTTGGACAGCAAAGAGGTCAAGGTAATAGCCTCTGGAAAAATCACACAGTAAGATTTGTGTGTGTGTGTGTGCACGCAACTGGCTCAGGACAGATTCATGTGTTTTGGCAATCAATCAACCAAGCCAAAAGGTAGAGCTGACATTCTCAAGAAAATGAAGAAGTGTAACTAAAATATCCACTTAATAGATGACTACTACTATCTCTCTCTATAGAGAGATTTTCATATTGTCTGTCAGACTAACATTTAAAGAATTCCTGTATTCATCCCTATGTCTACAGACTTAACTGTATTTTATCCTTCTAATTGCAGGTGTTTTTTGGTTGGTTGGTTGGTTTTTTAATCATTGTTCTTTTGGTATGCTGTTCAAAAGAAAAGTGCCTTCTAACAAAAATGTTTATGGCATGAGCATTTTGATATCTTTTTAAAACCTGTGCAATGAATTGGCTTTGCAGCCTGGCATTTTCAGGGAAAGTGTGAGCAAGTAGCCTCATTACTGATAAATATTTTAAAACACGTGGTATTTACCCAGAAGGTCCCCATGGTTCAATGTGCCTCCTGCAGAAATGGCATGTAATAAAACACTCCAGAATGAAATTTCAGAGGAAAAAAGGATACTGCACTTAAACAAAAATTCAATAAAAGAAATGTTAGAAAATCCCCAAAGCATTCCAACCAAGTTATGGATTAATTGCTTGGCACGTTTCCTTCTTTAATTCCAAGCTGCCTCTTTGTTAGCTGAGTAAACAAAGCATCTAGAATAAGTCAACTTCAGCCAATGATGACAGCCCATTAACATTATGACTGATAATAATGATAATCCCTAAAGGCTTTGACAAGGTCCACACATAAGCAGTATTTGACCAGCAGGGACTATGTTGAGAAAGAAGGTGAAAAAAAAAGATGGAGTGGGGGATGGGGTGGGGTGGGGTGGGGTGGGGGTGGGGGATGGGGTGGAGGAGTTAGAGCACAGCTGGCAATCAGTCCTGTGGGTTGAAGAAAGAAAGGGGGAATTCTTAAATCCCGAACCCAGCCGTCTTTACAAGGCTGTCATACCAGTGGGTTTTAGGTCTGCAAAGGGATTGATGGCTGCATCACAAAATTGGTAGTTAGAACACTTGTTCACGCCTCAAGGAAAATGTTTTCATTAGAGATCATTTTATTTACATAATGTAGATCCTATCTCCTCCTCTCCTCCCTGAATTCTCTGCGAGTTCCAAAAGAGCAAGGTCTTTGCCTTGCGTATTGTTTGCAGAAGGTGTATAGTGAATATTAAATAATGTTCAGTTGCAAAAAGAAGCATTCAGATGAGGTTCAATGAAAAAAAAAACAAAAAAACCAACAGCAACCATACAGCACTTCTCCCCTCCAAGAAAATGCCCCAGACCATCAGAATGAATCAAAACTTAAATTTTGGTCCTAATCTTTGGCGATGCCCTATTGTGTACATTACTATTCTCACTACATTTTGGACTTTCCCAAAGATGCCCTGATGGAGAGATTCATGAAAGGAAGAATTCTCCCGATGCATTTGAAAATCATCTCATAAGGGAATAGTGTAAGATTCATTGATAGACAACCAATCCAGAATTTCTTTGACTGTCAAAGTCTTGACATTGTAGTTCTATACTTTAAAATGAAAACTTTACCCAGCTACATCTACAGAGAAATCAGGTTTCTGTCTGCATTTATGCCTGAGATTACTGCTTGCGTCCGTGAATGCCTGAAACTGGTGGTGAATTTGGATGCTTACTTTTCTTTACCCTCCATTGGTATGGCATTGATACAGAAATACTGAATTATATCCACCCATCCTATTTTAATCAAGGCCAACAACAACAACAACAAAAAACCCAAAAAATGATCTAAAAAATAAATTACTGGAGTTTTCAAGCTGGCAGAGAGAGTAGAGATCAGTTGGTCTAATTATATAATTTGGCAAATAAGAAAACTGAGTCCAAAATGGGCTCAATGCAATCCAAGGTCATGCACTTAATCAGTTGTAGAACTTAAATGCTCACGTGTTTATTATGGCACTCATTAAGGCAGTAAAGGATGGAATAAATCCTTCTTTTGGAAAACATCATTTACCTGTCTGTATATACAGGGGACATGGTCAGGTATTTGTATAGCTGTATGAATCTGAGGTTTAGGTTTGGGCTTAGCCTCTGGTTATTGCTAGAAAAATAACATATGGTTATTAAACTGACATAGAGATAGTTTGATGCATCTCTTTCTTCAGCAAATGTTTGCTGAATGCCCACTGTGGCCAAGACGCTGTGCGAGGTGCTATGGGGATATGGAAGAATGCAAACATCGCTGCCTCATTCCCAAGGAGTTATATGTCGGTAAATTAACTCAACGAGAGGCCATTAGACTGAGCTGGCTCTAATGCCGGGCACACCAAAATGTAAGCCTATGAACGCCTCGAGGTTATAAAATGGAAATCTAAGGACAACCGATCACAAACAGTGACTGGGTTTGAAGCTACAGCCATCTAAATACTTTCCTGTCTTAGTTTCTGCACTTTATGTAAAGATTCCCCCTGGCTCCCACAGGGGGAGCATTCCTAATGACTTCTGGTTTGACACTGCCCGATTTGAATCCATTTGTGCTCAAATGAACTCTTTAAGTTCTTCAAATACCTCCGTTTACCTTTACCGAAGTCCAGCATGGGAGGTAGCAGAGTGAAGCAGTTGCACAGGCCAAATCAGAATGTGAGAGCCATCTCCGTAGTGACTACATACCCCGGGGAGTTCGGAAGAGGAACGAGGAGCTTTGAATTGGGGAAATTAGAGAAAATTTCTTGGAAGGTGTGGTCTTTGGTGGCATTGAGTGAGAGAGAGGATTTGACAGGTGATGCTGGGGAGAGTCCTCCCAGGAGGAGGAGGATGGGGGGCACAGGCATGGAAGCAGGGGAGCTTGGCATGTGTTTGGGGAATAGCTAACTTAGTGATTTGATGAACACAGAGAGGTTTCCATCGTTGGTGGGAAGGAGACAGGTATGGGACTAAAAGGGGAAGGCCCTCAACCACAAAAAATAAAACCCAGATTTGATGTGCTGCTTTTCACTGAATTACACCTCAGCTATCCCCAGAAAGCATAAGTTGGACAGATAGGGACCCTTTCCTTCAGAAGAATCCCTAGGGTCTAATATGCATTAGGTTGGAGTGTGTCTCCCTCTCGTCTGGCTCTAGATGAACTGGTCACTTCGAGGACGAGAAGCTCTAGGGTCAAACAGGGCTATTTAACAGTAGGATGCAGGTTAAACCACACAGTTCACGTAACCAATGCACGTGTGTCAGGATCCCCAAAACACATCTACCACGATCCAGTAATCAACTTTTGAACCCCCTCCTAATCAGAGGCTGGGAACTAGAGAGGAGATGGTTTTCCTGAATTCCAGTTATTTGTTTCTTTTTCCTCCACCATCCATTCAATCCTTCATTATTCGTTGAACAAAATTTCGTATACACCTTCAATGAACCAAGCGTTGTGTTAGGAATGGAAAGGCAATGATTTTTTTTTTTTTAATCGTATGATCCTTGCCATTGTGGAGTTTAAATTCTAGAACTGAAGGTAGTTTTGAAAGCCGAAAGTGTGAGGAACCTCAAGTGTATGGTGCCACGTGGGTGGGGAAGCGCAGAGCCGCGTGGCGGCTGCAGGGGCACACGGCCCAGGCGGTCCTGGGAGAGCTTCTAGGATGAGAGCTGGAGGGCGAGGAGGAATCAGCAAGGCAAAGCGGAGAGGAGTTATGGAGGCTGAGACAGGAGCAAGTATTAAGGCTGGGGCAGGAGAGCAGGGCACATTCCAAGGGCTGAAAGAACTGATGTTTAGCTGGAGTGTTAAGATCAAGGGAAGGCAGAGAGGGAGGGAGCAAATGAGGTGAGGTTGCAGAGTGGGTAGAGGCCAAGCCATGACGTCCCTCATAGGTCAAGTCAAAATGTAGGCCAACTCATCCTCTTCATTCTTATTTTCCATCTCCCTCCTCGTCTTTTTTGGGGGGGAAGGTAATTTTAGAGTTTTAAGTTCAAAGCTAGAAATACATATGGAAGTAGTGCAGTAGTTGTTTAGAACTGTGCTGTCCCATACAGTAGCGCAGCTGCCAGTGGCCACCGAGCACCTGCGTGTGGCTGGTTGAAACTGATATTGACGGAAGTGACTAATACAAAAGTGGGGTTTGAAGGCTTAGTACAGAAATAAGGATGTCAAATACCTCATTAATGTCTACATTGATTACATGTTAAATTATACTACTTTGGATATGTTGGGTTAGAGAAAATATGTCATTGAAATCGATTGCACCTGTTTCTTTTTACTGTTTTCAACGTGGATCTTAGAACATTTCAAATGATATATACGACTGGCAGTCTATTTCTCTTGGATAGTGCTGGGTTAGAAACACTCTGGTGTTTCGTTGGAAGGGTAAGGCAAGTCATGTACGGTTAGGTACTTCACTGAAATATCGTCTTGAGCCAAAGCAGATTTGCTACGATGGCAGCATCATTGCCATTAAATAAACGTCAATAGTTTGCACAGGACTAGGCTGGTAGTCATTTTGCCTGATCGATGTACAAGGATTTTACTAAGCAAACAGACACTGGGAACTGGTTTGACTATAACGTAATGGTCACCAAGGAGCATCCTTACATTGGAATGACCAATGGGAAAATTATGCATCCTACAAATATGTATCTATTGTCAGAGGACCTTTACTTGTAATAATTTATTCCAGCTAAAAATGATATTATTAGGAGGTAATAATTCCCTTAAAATTTTATAATTCACACCTTGAAGCAGCTCAGTCAGACCTCCCAATACATCTAAAGAGGTTTGATTTATTTCCTGTGACTTAACCCACTGGCTTTTCCTTATTCATCAAGTTGAATATTAATGTTATAAAGATGAGGCCAAATAAATAGACAAAGTGTCTCCCAGTTAGGATCCTAGGCAACAGGAGTCTGAAAATACCCTGACACCATTCAGGTTTGAGAAATGGGCATATGGGGGCCCATTGAAGGTGTGAGAAGTCAGAATCCTGGAATCGGGTAGACACCATTACTGTTGTTTTTATTTTTATTGTGGGCAGTTTGTTTTAGCTATAACTGTACCACATTTCATAAAACAAGCAGGCACGCATGACGCTGGGGACTCTCACTTCAGGGTGACAGCAGAGAAGAACACACAGCGCCCCCTTTTACATCAAGGGCTCATCACAACGGAGGAAGCAGCAGAGATATGCGCAAAGATTATGCAGAAATTTAGAGAATAGCAGCCCGTGAAGCTCCAAGTCTCAAGTGATCTTTTTCAAGACACAATATTCACACTTTCAAAAACAACTGTGTTTTTCCACTTTCCTTTGGGGTTTAGCAGAAAATTCATGACTGAGCTATACCAAGATGAACAGTCCGCCACTCGTGGTGATAAAAAGGGGCAGAGACAGGCATAAATATTTTAATATGGGAACCTTATGTCTCTGCTGTGATTCATTCCGCTGCTTGTTCTGGTCCTCCCCACTCCATTATCCCTCTTAGCTCTGTAGAAGAATGCCAGTTATTTACTCTAGACCCAAACAAGACCTCCCTCAAATTCATTTTCAAGATTGAGCATCTTTAATCGAATCATCATTGTTTGTATCTAAGCACAGAAAATAAAACCCAAGCTGCTATCATACAGAAGCTGTAGGAAACTGATTATAGAGACGGCTGGCGTATTAACTTTCTTACTGGAATGACCGATTGTTTTAGGATTTCAGTATGGCAGATGAAATCCTTTGATGAGTATGATTTTAGCACATAGAATAGAGTTTGTGATGGCCGATTCGCTTATAAAATGAGACATTTAGTAATGTAATATTCCTAACGTTTAAACCTCAGAAGTACTTCTTGCACAAGTGGTTAAGAACTCAAAAACAAGTAATTATCAATAGCATGTGTATGTAATAAGAGAAGCGTCAGTTGAAAAAAGTTGTATTCATGACATTGGCAAGAAGGATACATTAATTGACTGCAGAAAGGAGCCAACATAATATTTACTTTGCATTTTCAAAAGGACAAGAAGAAGGTCCTAGGAACTCAAATGCACTTGTTTTATTTTGTAAGAAAAGCCCAGGGAAACAGTAATTGGATGACAACCCACTGGGGTGTACTAGAGCCTTGTGAGTTCATTGTAGTCATCCAGAAGGAATCAATAAGCAGATATCTCACAACTAAGGCACAAGATAACATTTTGGGGTCATGACAGCTGTGGTTTTCAAAGAGATGGACAGTTAATAAGAGAGCTTTGAGTTGAAACGTTCTGTAATGTTTGACATGAACCTGTATTTCCTCACATGAGCTTCTATTTGTTCATGTTGGCTTTTCTTTATGAAATTAATTCCCTTCTGTCCTTCCTCTGCTTACCAAAGTTCCCTGTGCATTTTTCCCACCTGCATTTATTTTAATTTGTGTCTTCTAAGAAATCCCAGATTTGACTCCTAACATCAACCTTACTGAAGGTGATCCGTTCTTTCGAGAAACACCACGGCCATATCACTCTCTTTCACTTTTAGTTTGTTCATTATATTTGTATAGTGAACGCGTGTTCATTATTAGAGTGTAAATTCCGAAAGGTCAGGCTCTGTATCTTATTTAATTTTTTTTACCTTCTTCCTTCTCCCTCTCTTGCCCAAAGTATCAAGCAGAGGTCTTACACACAGAATAAATATTTGTTGAAAGAATCAATGAAATGCAGTGCTAACTTGCTGTGGAAAGAATAACATATCAAGGACCTGACTTTCAATTAATTCAAATCTATGAGTCAGCTCTGATGGACGCTTGACACTGTGATTGCCAATCTTGTGTGACCACACTCTGAAACTGTCCACTTTATTCTAATACTCTTTGCTGATACCCTGGACTTACTCCCTTTACTAAAGTGGTAAATAGACTAAAACAAAACAAAACAAAAAAACAAAAACAAAAAAAACTACCTAAAATAAAGAAAAAAAATAATATTTTGAGAATTTTAAATAGCTCTTAAAGTAACTGACATCCTATCAGGATATGACACAAAAAAATGAGAATTACTATTACTTTACAGCTAGACAAAATTTAAAAATCACGGATAACCAAATACTACTTTAATGTACATAATTTATGGGAGACTATTTCTGTTTTTCAGTTATATCCCCAATAAAGCTGAAAAGAAGTATGAGAGAGGGAAGAAAAGACCCCAGATTTCATAATCTGAATCTTACTAATACTTCTGTCTTGTGTGTAATATAATACCAATAACAATAAAGACATAAGAAAATACTCAGAAATTTCTATCTGAAACAGTTTTGTTTGCCATATATATACTTTGTAGCCAACGGTGCTTAAAGAAATCCCTGAATTATCTTAATTATTTTCTCAGTTTTACACTGATTATTGTAATGAGAAATCTAATGACCTAATTAGTCCTCAAGGAAAAAGTGTTTGGTATATCAATTCCTGGTGGAAGGATGTAGCTTATACCACGGTTTTAAGACCAGATTACAAAGCTTGGGAAATATAATGAAAGAGAGACATCATCTTGCTATTACAAGGTCCTCTGGCCACGTTTTACATTCAACCTCTTTCTTGAATTACATATCAGATATCCTTAGTAATCCCTCCAATCTCTCTGTTCTCTGTGTCGTGTTTTCCTCTGCTACCGCCTCTGAGGGGCTCTTATGCTTGCCTTCTATTTTTATTTCTTGCACTTTCTCTAATGCCTTGTGTTTCCCTGAGTTTAAAACTTGTCTAAATCAGGTTAGCCAAAGTGACCAGATTACCTCTGTCTTCTTCATTATAATAGATGAAAAAAGTGTGTTATAACTCATGAGGGGATTGCAAGAATTAAATGAGTTATTACTTTTACAATTTTTGAAACAAGCACATGGTAAGGTCTCAATAAGTGTTCTATGTTGTTGTTTTATTATTATTATTTGTTCAATATTTTAACAAATAATTACTTAGCACTTGCCGTGGGCCAGGCTCTGTGCAGGGTGCAGGCCGTTAACAGTAGATTGATCGCCCTGGCCAGTTTTGCTCAGCGGTTAGAGCGTCGGCCTGCGGTCCAGAGAGACCCGGGTTCGGTTCCCGCTAAGGGCACGTACTTCGGTTGCAGTTTGTCCCAGGCCCTGGTTGGTCGTGCGGGTGGCAGCCACTCGATGTGTCCCTTCACGTCGATGTTTCTCTCTCTCTCTCCCTTCCTCTCTCTCCCTCTCACTCTATCTATACAAAAAATGGAAAAATATCCTCGGGTGAGGATAAAAACAAACAAACAAACAGTAGATTGATCAATTGTTATTGTAATAATACTATAACAAAGCTTAGGGGGCAGTCTAGATCAGTCCTGGTCTAGGGAATTTAGGAAAGAATCTTCTGAAAAAGTGGCTCAGAACAAAGGATCCAAAGATAACTTTCTTGTTCTTTAAAAGACCTAGCTCATTCCTTTTCAGTGCTGTATAGTATTCCATAGTACAAATTTATTACAATTGATTCAGCCTTTGCCATGACAAACAATGTTATAACAGACATCCTTGCACATGTCTCCTTGTGCCCTATGAAGGATTCTTTTTTTTTTTTATCCTCACTTGAGGACATTTTTCAATTTTTTGCTCAGGTAGAGTGGGAGGGAGAGAGAGGAAGAGAGAGAGAGAGAAAAATCGACATGAAAGGGACACATCGAGTGGCTGCCACCCGCATGACCAACCAGGGCCGGGGACAAAGTGCAACCGAGGTACGTGCCCTTAGCGGGAACCAAACCCGGGTCTCTCTGGACCGCAGGCCAGTGCTCTAACCGCTGAGCCAAACCGGCCAGGGCTATGAAGGATTCTTTAGGCAGACACTGTGACTTGGAATTGCTGGGTCAAAACATAAGCTCATCATTGCTGTTAAATGACATTGCCAAACCAAATGGCTTTATGATAAGCTTTGTAAATATCAACTTGTGTTTGCTAAATAAATCATACTTGTAATAGGTGGTTCTATAAAATTTGGGTTTTGCATTCATTCGCCATATGTTTATGAAACATTAAGTCTGGGTCAAGAACTATACTAAGGGATGGAGTCTGCTGATCTATTCCTGGATTCTCCTTTCTCCTGAAATGGTATTTTCTGAAATATTTTGGATGGGGCCATGGAGGGAGCCAACAGGGGTTTGATAGCACTGCCCCCCCCTTTTTTATTGTGATGAAGCACAAAGAATGTGAAATCTACCCTCTTAAAATTTGTATGTGTACAGTACAATGTTATTAGCTATACATACTGTTGTTCAGCACACCTCTAGAACTTTTCTATCTTGTATGACTGTAACTCTATACACTTTGATTAGCAAGTTTTTCTCTCCCCAACCCCACAGACCCTAGTAACCACCATTATACTTTTTGCTTCTATGACTTTGACTACATTAGATACCTCATTTAAATGGAATCATGCAGCATCTGTCCTTCCTTGACTGGCTTACTTCACTTAGCCCTGTTTTCTTGGGTAGTGATTATGCCCTGTTTTCTTGGGTAGTGATTATGGTCAGAATAGTCCCTTGTGACCCTGTAGAGTACACCCTCCTTTTGGCTAGTACTAAGGGTCCTGAGAAGAGGACTAGCTATAGAAGTACTATGTCTATGATAGAAAATTTCTTCTACACATTACCCCTTTTGGGCCTCTTAAAATTCTAATAGGTAGGTTCGATGATCAATGTTTGACCGACAAGGATGCAGAACCCAGAAAGACTGGACCGCATCACGTGTGGTCACATAGCACGGAAGTGGAGATGCTGCGATTTCAATCCAGGTCTCTCTCACTGCAGAGTCTCTGTTTTAAAACAATATCTGCTTTTCTGTGAAGGTCTGAGTTCTCCAGTTTTCAGCCATGACAGCACGACATAGCATGATTTCTATATTCGTGTATCTTTAGACGTGCCTTGGAAAGTCAATATGTTGGCCTCCGAATCTGTTCTTGCTCCCTGGATCCATGAAACCTCCCCCAGCGCACCAGCTCAGAGGCGTGGGGGTTATACGCACTCCTCACTCTCACTCTTGTCCAGTCCACATCAAACCCGAGCCAGAGCCATCACTTCGACAGACTGTGCTAATGGTGGTGTTGGTTTCGCATGCTTCCTTGTTGAATGTCATCTTTGTAAGTGACACCATACGTGGGCTTGTTTAAGTCAGTGTCCTTCTGATAGGGGTGGGAGAAAGCAGTCTCTGCCCAGAAGCCCTCCTCACCCTTCCCGAAGCTCCCCAGCCCTCTCTCCACTTCCCCAGCATTTTCCTAACCATCAACTCTCCAGACTAGCCTTCTAGTTACTGTCCTTGCAGCAGGGGAAGGGACATGGCTTGGCCACTTGTACATGAGCAATAGCAAACCAGGAGGCTCTTTACCTTCCCTTGTTATTATATCGTCAAGATTTCTTCCATTAAGCATTCTGATCGCCTGTCAAAATCCAAAGTACGCTCCAGCAGCCCTTGTGTAGCCAAATATGCTATGGGTCCATTCATTTAGCATATTGTCGTTTTCAGACTTTATGTCTTGTCAAAGAAAGACACTCACAGAAATAAAACAAAAGAACAGAAGTCTCCAAGTGAATGGGCTTGCTTCATGGAGGAGAAAGTTGAAGTATTAAAATCGCTCATCAGATGTTCTGAAAAATCATTTCAGCTGCTCGAAAAAAAAAATTTTTTATTTTGAAGGATGTGTTCCAAGAACTTCCCCTTTGATTTTTTTAAAAACCCATCTGTCATGTTTGTTTCATTCCAGCCTTGAAGTAAATAGATTTAGAGAGTGTACGGCGGCCATTGAAACCTTCCACAGAAGAACAGAAACAGACTGCTCTGTCAGTGCCCTTCTGGTATACTTTAATCAAAAGGCTTTGAAATTTAAAAAAATATACCCATAGACATTGCGCTTGAGTTGGAATATGGTGTGCAGAACACAGAATGTTATTTTGACCTATTGTTGAATGTCGCAAAACTTTTGCTTTTACCTCGGGCAGCACGGGGAGACTAACGCAGGAGGACGTTTTGTTGGCACCAGGGAATTCATTTTCCCCTTTCATGCTTTGGTTCAGCCCTCTGAACACAAAACGTTGTTTGTTCCCCGTGGAGGTGAGGGTTCAGAGTGCAGTTCTTCAGTTAGGATAGAGAAGATGCGTTTTACTCATCCCCTCCCTTTAACCTCATGATGTCAATTTCTTCTCCACTGATTTCATCACAGGGAATTTTCTCTTCCCCGTGGGCATCCCTGGTGGATTTGGATACCTTTTCTGAAAGCTTCTTTGAACTTGACTCTCTGTCCTTTCAATTCCGCCGGGAAAGAGGACCCGTGAACTGGGCATAGCTCCTCCCCGAAGACAGAACGGTTGTTCCCTGGAACTGGGAAGCTTTCACAGTCGAATAACTGCCTTGGAGCACGAGAGAAAACAAGAATAGGAGATACTCAAAATGATATAAAAATATTCTAAGTAAATAAATAACGAGAACTAACATCCTCAGAATAATAGTGTGGAAGTGACTGACAAAGTGTGAGCTTTTAAACTCAGATACATAGTTGGAAAAGCTTCATGATGATTAAAAACGATGGTGCTTATCGACTATTTCAGTGATTGTTTAAAATAGATGGGCCAACTCGACCACTTATATGTGCAGATAGAATGAAAATTAGCATATGTTGTAGGATACGAAGTAGCCCGATTAATACTAAAAATACCAGGGATTTATTTAAATGTAAACTAAATTTCAAAATCAACACAACACTGAAATATTTACCGAAGAAATACTGTGACCTTTGGGATTAGCCTCAAAGTAATCCAGCCTGTGTAGTGGGGAGGTTGCTGGCGAAGATTCTGATGAATCAAGATTAACTAAGCGCTGCTCATCATTGGGACTGGATGAAAGGTACATGGGGTACCTTATATGTTCACTCTACTTTTGCATATATTTGAAATCTCCCAGAAGAAAATAAAAGTATAGAGTTTAGGGGGAAAAGTCATGATGACACATTAAGGGGTTTGAGGTATTGGAGTGTTTTATCAGAGAGTTTGAGGTAGGAAAGCATAGTCTGTAGGTAGTTATAATTTATTTTACAAGTTTTCTTTAAATGTTGATAAATGACAAAATGGGAACATGTGATATTCCCATGATAGGAACATTTGTGATTCTAATGCCTGATTCAAACCCACAGAGCTCAGAAAGAAAAGCAAAAGATGCTCCATTAATTTAATTTAAATTCATTAAACAATTATTTTAAAATGAAATTTTAAAAATAATGTCTTGTAATTGAGATATTTGCATACTTTGTTTTCTCCCCTAGTAAGTTCCTTAAATTGCTGAATTTATTTCTCAAATAATTTAAAACATTTTTTTCTTTATTGATTTTAGAGAGAGAGGGAGAGGGAGAGACAGAAACATCAATGAGAGAGAATATCGATTGGCCGCCTCGTGCACACCCCCCACTGGGCATGTGCCTTGACCGGGAATCGAACCAGTGACCTCTTGGTGCACGGGGTCAACGCTCAACCACTGAGCCACACCGCCCAGGCTCTTAAATAACTTTAAACCTGTCACAGAATCTAACATAGAGTCTTATCTGTTGCCAGCCTTTTTTACCTGTGTGGGTATTGGGTGAATTACAACTTTAAAAATGCCTATCTGATTGAACATTTCAGAGTCACAGGTGTGCCCGGATACCTTATTTACAAATTAATAAGCCCAGAACAGTGTTAACAACTGAAAGATGGCATTGCTTTTGTTGCTAAGAAGAAAAGAATACTGAGAAGTTGTATCTTTTTCCCCTCCCTTTCTCCCCACCTTGTGTGGGATCTTGGAACACCCTGTGCTCAGTTACATGTGCAGACACATGTGATTTAGAATGTTTGACAGAGCTAAACTGAAGGGGATGGCTTATGTCACTGACAGATCCCCGAGAGTTGGTTTTTCCAAAACAATGCTCTGCGAAGGCTTCAGATTTTTCAAAATGCTTGCAATTTGGTGATGTTGTTGGAAAAATATTTGCTTCCAAATCAGTGTGCAGCGTAAAACAGAAGGGCTCAGGCCTCGAGCTCTGCGGCTTTGCAACAGCAGGAGCGAGCGCGTCCTCACTGCGCGCCCTTCCGCGGAGCTCCTGCTGCTCCCCAGGAAACGCAGGCCTTGCTCGCCGCTGCTCCCCCTGCTCTGGGAAGCACCACGCCTGCGTCGTGGACAGATCGGCAGCTCCAACTGTGGTTTGTTCGACGCGGTGAATATTTTGATATTGTTATGTCATCTCGGCGGTAAGATTTGAACACAGAAAATGGCGTGTTTGATCATGAATCTGTGATGATCACAGTGCAAGGGATGCTCCCCCCACACCTGGCCTGCGGATTTCGTTTCTCTAGGACCTCAGGGACCAGCCTGTACCCTGGGAAGCCTTTGGTGGTTGGCACCAAACTGAAGCTGACAACAATCTGTTGACTTATTTTCTTTTCTGAGAAGGAATATTCTGGAAGGACCAGATGGGAAGAACTTCTAGATGAGTCTTCGGAGTGGCTCTCAGAAGAAGGTTTAAAATCAGTTTTTGTGGTGTTTTGTTTTGTTTTCACTTTGAATGCTGTCCTCCTTCCACTTCGAACAGCCCGGGAAAGAGGACCCGACTCTGCCTGGAGCGGGACCCCTGGGCAGAGTCCGAGGGAAGGGCTTAGATCGCAGCTTGGCCTCTACCTGCAGACCCCTTCAGCAGAGTCAGCCTGGGCTTCTTTATGCAACTGTTTTCGAGGTTATATTTATACCATCTCAAAAATAAAATGCTAATAACGTGGGGAGCTTCATGTAAATTATACTTTTAAATGACGCAATAGAATCTTTAGTTTCTGTCTGGAGATAATTGTGGACCCGACTGACTTCCAGCTATTCATGGAAATTTGACTTGTGAATCTAATTCCTTAGACTGGCGTTGAAGTCGTTTGGTTTGGAAAATTACCCTCAAAAAGCGACGCTTTGGAATAGAAGGTAAAAGCAACTGTCCTTGGTGACGCTGGCAAGCAGGTGATGGGTGTGTTTCTCATACTTTTCCAGTCTCTTCTTTCTGGACCCCATGGCCTCTTTCCCACTCTGGCCAGCTGTTCCCCATCTCCTCTTTCCTCCTTCCTTCCTTCCCACCCTCCTTCCTTCCCTCTCTGTCTCCCTGACTTCCTTCCTTACACACAATCACATTCTCTTTCTCGTCAAAACGTACTTCCTGCTGAAGTCCTGAAAAATTCACACAGATAACTAAAAGGTTACTTCTCCTTGAAACAAATATCCTTGAGTTATTTGGGGGAAAAAAAAGTTAGAGAGAAAAAAGAAATGAAGTCTCAGAGATTTAGGCATTGGAAATAACAGGCGAGGGAGGTATATTCCGGGGCAGAAGAATTTTCCATAAAGCAGCGGCCTGCCCCCGAGATCTTCGGGTGGTGAACGGCTGTCACCCACATCTGGAACCTGGGAGATGCTGTGAGCAGCTCTGGAGCACGGGCCCGCCACACAGAAAGTAAAAACACAAAAAGCAGACTTGGGGAGAAAATGCCCTCACGTGCCTGGAAAGTCCTAATGTTTAATTTTTTTTTTTAATAAAGCAACTTACAACTAGTTGGCAAAGAAGAGGTAAAATTTGATTCCAAATAGCTCAACGGCCCCTCACAGTTTGCTACGTGTTTGGCTATGCCTTTGGGATTTTCGATGGAAATGTCCAGTGCCCGGAGTTTTATACCTGCTGACAGTGCTCAGCCTGTAATTTGGAAGGCGTAATTACTATTTACCAAGAGCCAAGAGCACATTTGGCATTCTGCAAAATACATGAAAAAACCAGAGCTCCATCCCCAGCAGGCTGGGGTCAGACAGCCCACTGGCTGCAATCACCGTGACCTTGATCTGGTCTGTGAATCTGAAATGGCTCCTTAACCAGGTTGAAGTAGTCAGTGCTCGTCATTGAGAACCACACCCAGCTCATGCTTGGGAAAGACTTTGGAGTCAACTAATTTCAGAGAAAACGTCCCAGGATTTGGACATTGAAAAAGCAGGAGACAGGTGGTTGGCATAGCAATTTTATGATTGAACTGGAACATCACGGGGTGGCCTTTCCCCTCATTTTGCAAGAAAAAGCTTAGGTGTTCTTAGTAAAAATTCCCCAGCCGTGGCTTTAATTTAGGTAAGACCTCAAGTTCAGGGCCAGGTGGAGAAAGTGATCCCCAAGAATGGGAGGCCACAGGTGTTTTAGACTGAGAAGGTACCCGTTTGAAACAGGAACTGAGATCAACAAAATTCCAAATGTAAAGTAAATAATGTCTTCCTTTAAAAACCTCGGAATTTCAGTACCTGATTCATTGTGACCGAAGGCAGATGGGAGCGTGCCAGGAGCATCAGACTGTTATCCTGAGCACCCTCTGACTCGGAGGGTTTCAGAAATCAAAAAAAGAGTGCTGGGGGGGTGGGGGAGGAGGAGGGGAAGGAGGGGGAGGACGGTTTTGCCACCCACTGAAGTTTACTTGCTGGGGGCAAGCTCTGTCCCAGGAAAATGAAACTTCTGAAGTCAGAGGACTGTGTGCGAGCAGGTGTTCCAGAAACTCCACCAAACTTGTTCTGTAGGTAAAGGACAACCCTTGTAAGTTCTGGGATTTCTCTTCTGTGAATGTATTACCACCTGTTTCAGAAACAATATTTAGCCCAAGGGCCTGTGATGTACAGACTTTTCCGTTAAAAGCGATTTCTGCTGTCACTTCTTCCATTTAGCTTGTGTTGTGACACCTACATTCAGCCTCTAGCAATCAATGTCTGTTACATCTCCCTTAGACTCTCCAGTGTGCTTTTCTTAAAGGAAGAGCACGTGGTCATTGGGGCTGCAGGTTGAGGGGGTAGGGGGTGGGGGCGGACAAACTGAGCATAGGAATCAGTTGATAAAGACTTGAGAACTTGATTTTTTTATACCAGCTCAGAGAAGGATAGCTTTAGATTCTCCTTCCAAGAATTCCAAGAAGGATAACTCCCAAATGTATCTTGTTACAGAAGAATTTATAATTGAAAGTTACACGTCTTAATATTTTTCTTTTACTTACATCTTGAAAGTAAAATAACCTGTTCTGATTAGTGGGATCCCCAGACCTGGTGGGGGTATTTCCCTCTCCATTCCCAAGCTCTCCTCCTCCTACCTTATAACAAACCCCTCCATGTCATAAGGCAATATTTTATAAGGGAAAACTGTACAAACTGTATGAAACAGGTGAGAACATAGAACAGGATGGTGCATGAAATCACCTACTTAAATCTTGAGATGGAAGTTATTGCAAACATCAGTTTTTGGTTTTTTTCAAGGCAGAATACTCTATAATGGAAAAGAGAGAGAGAAGGAGAGAGAGAGAGAGAGAGAGAGAGAGAGAGAGAGAGAGAGAGAGAAATAGGTCAGCCACATCCCCACCTATAGGCTTTTCTATATGAATTTCTGCTGGGAATTCCCAAATAGAGTAAAGGAGTCTGTGAGTTGTTGTTCATTAGTAAGAAAAAGCTGAAGGCTATTGTATGCTTGCCTAAAATAAGATCGGGTTAACGTTACATACTTACAAAAAGTGTGTGGACCTTGTTATTGCAATATGATTTAAAGTTCTTACTGATTGTCATCTGGGTGTATAGTAAATAAAAAGCTGGAAAACAAGTTAAATTTTTGCCTAACAATTTTTAGAAGACTAAAGCTTTTTAAACACTGAGTCCATAGAAGAAAACATAATTAAAAAGGGAACTGTGAGTTTCTGTACTCTAACAGGTCATTTATCATTAAGATTTTTGGTTGTATGGTGCTGGAGCATTTATAGTTCTTTGATTCTTATATCAAAATATAAACACGAATATCAGATTAGATTCTCTAATTAAGTAATTAAGCTGGCTATTCAGTGACTTTTGGGAAGACAAGTCAACCAACTAGCAGACCTGGCAAACCAGCTTCACTGCATAGTATGCAAATTTCATCACGCAAATTTGCAATAGCACTATATAAAATATCAATACATTTATGCACAGAAATGAAATTAATGTGAATTCCAAAAGAGTAAGAAACCTTAATGAAGGATTTTGTCATTTCGAAGCTGGGGGCGGGGGACCGAGTGATTTATAAACTGTGCGATACCCTTGCCAGCTGGTAGCGCCACTTGCGCTTGGCTGCGGAACCATCTACCTTCTTGGTTCCTCTCCTGCTTTTCACCTGCTTGGGAGCCTCTGTGAGTGATTCCGATGGCCATTGTACTGTTATTTTAACATGCACTGCTATCATAGTTTAAAATGTCTTGCCTAGAACACCTCTGGCATGTAGTTGGTGTTCAGTACATACTCATCAGTGGATGGATAAATTAAATTTAGTTTTTTTTTTCTTTACATCCTATACGAGTATCATCTGAGCATTTATTAAATGGTGGTATTTAGTGCTAGTTTTAAAAAGTACTGAAAACATAATGTTGGTATTGAATTCAGATGTAATAAATACTGTTAGTAGGTATCTATTGTTTGGATTGTGTGTGGGTGTGGGTGTGTATGAGAGAGAGAGAGGGGAGGGTGAGAGAGAGAGAGAGAGACTGTTTTAAAAATCTGTCTTAAAGCAAAAAGAAGCTACAGAGGTTGTAGACTTTTGCACATTCTCCCATTTATACTTATAAGCTGGGTCTTGACAAGTGTGAGTTTTGATTCTGTGAGGTCTTCAGCCACACATTCAGCCATAACTCGTATTTGTCTGGTATATCAAGTTGTTTAGATGAGTCACACTCTACCCAGGAGAGGATGTTTGGAACAGATGTTCACTCCTGTTGAACTTAAGGAGTCACCCTCCCTTTCTGTATCTTTGAACTGATGTATGGTTTTGAGCAAATTGCTGACCTGTACCCCAATTTCATGTTGAGGGTATTTGGGGATCTTTTGACATCTACTTGGTCCTTAATATTGTTACTTAAGATACAGCGATGTTAACAGAGTAGAATTGTAAACTTTGCAGCTTCTAAAACTCAAGATTGTGTTTTCTAAGTGTTTCAATTTTTAAATAAAAAGACTTTTTCTTTTTTTAAATTGAGCTCCCTAAGGATGCTGAAACTATAGCTCATATTACTTAAAACTAAACATTGAAACTTGGGTAGGAGCTATTTAGGAGACAAAGATCATTATTAAAGACAGCCAGGTGAGCCATGGTCTCCCTTTCCATCCCGAGTGGCAGTGCATGCCGGTTGCGTTCTGCAGTCTTGGTCTGTATCTTCTGGAGGCAGCAGAGTGGAACTCATTTGCCATTTCCACCCCATTTTCTGTTCCTCCTCTTTGGTTCAAGGTCAGACTTGCAGGCTTTCAAGATGACATTCAGGTTGGGTATGTGAGTTTCATGGAGATGGTATAAGAGGCCATTTGCTCACCATTTTTAGTAGAATTTGGGAATGTTGAATATTGGCATATATTAGCAAATGATTGATCCTAATCAGACCAAACTTTAGGCTACTCATCCAAGGGGAAACTCCATTATTTACAGAATGGTTTGCGATGTATTCTGTTAGGCTGATCTGTCTTAAAATTAAGATGATGTGTCTTTATAGTATGATAATTCTTCTTGCAAATGATTCCAATTACCTTATTTAGAAATTTCAATATTTACTGAGTAAATGATGAAGCTTAAAAGTGTCCTGTAAAATGAGAGACTCTCCATAGCTCAGATTGTTCTTAATTCTACAGTCTTTAATTCAAGAGCCTAAGCAATACATGCCTGCAATTCGATTTCGCAAACTACATATGTGTATTTATTTAAATAGAACTTAAATTATAATAGCAAACATTCTTTAATATCAGTCACATCGACATTTTTTGCAATGGAAAAAGTGGCCAGTTTTAATAATCCTCAATTCAAATGATTAGTTCTACACTTTCTGTGCTTGGCCATTTAGACTTTGTTTCACGCTGAGTTTGTTGGCACGAGTGTGTTGGGGTGATCGTCAATTTTGCAGAGCTTAGCCCTTTGAGATGAAAATTCTCCTCCTCCTCCCCTGTGTGGTTAAATGGGAAAAGCGGCCAGGGTTGATGAGCAGCCCATCAGCTATACATGGTGAGCCACAAAAAGACTATAGAAAAGATTATAAACATCTACAGTGTTAGTTACAGGGACATTATCCATAAACTATGTAATCCTATCCAAACCTTCCTACGACAGTTTCACAGTGAGCCAGAATTTTTAGGGTATTTTCTATTTTCAACCCGTGATCCCGTGTAATACACAGTCTTGGCATTTCTTATCACTGCCAACCATGCATTTCTCATTTAAAAAAAAAAAATGTTTGTTCCAAATTTCAATGCTGTGCATCCTTTTTGCCTTAGACCAAATGCCTATCACACATTCTCATCATTTTAATTAAACTTGGGCCAATCCAGGGCACATGTTTGATTTTGACTCAAAAGGTGCATGCAAATCACAAATTCTCTGCGATTCAGAATGGAAATACTTCCTGGAGCCTCCTTTCAACATGCGGAGTGAAACAGTCGGCCAGACCTGCGGTTGCACATCGTTACAGCAGAGGCCCGCTGCTTCGAAAATAGAAAACTAAACCCAGGTTCCCCTAACATGTAAGCATCATGCACCTGGAGTTTTAAGATCATCCGTCTGAAGAAACAAAAGGCCGCGCCTGGAATAAGGCAGCCCTCAATCCACTGTGGCGCCAGGTGAACAGGAAAACACGGGGCCCAGGACAGCATACCTGGGACTGGCAATCAGCAGCTCTTGGCTTCCTCAAACCCTTTGAGCTCTTTCCTTCTGCGTGGCCTTGAGCACGGAAATCAGTCCATACAGTACGAAGCAAAACCATAACTTGAACTTGAGTCTTCTTTACTCCAGAACCTGACTTTCAATCACTCTGATAAACACCGTTCTATTCAAGGAGCTCATTCCATTCTTAGACAACTCCAATGAACACATTAAACTGACATCTGCCTCTGGGCTGTTCTGTACTTGAGAGTAACAGAGAATGAACCTAATGGACCACTCCATGCTTTAACAACACGAGTCTCTGCCCTGTTCTAGGCACACTTCAAACGAAGTTCTTAAACATTGCTGTTACTATGTTTTTAAAATAGGATTTTTGAGGGATAACTGATAAACAATAAACAGTATATATTTAAATTATATAATTCAATGTTTTGTATATGAAATCATCACCATATTCAAGGCAATGAGCATATCTATCACCCCCCAAGCTTTCTTGGAGGCTGTCTAACCCTTCTCTTCAACTCGAATTATTTTGAGATTTATCTGTGTTGTAGAGCAGATCAATAGTTCATTCATTTTTATTGCTGAGTAGGAGTTCATAGTATGGATGCATACTCTACTTAAGGACACTTGAGTTGTCTCCAGTACTTGTTAGTTATGAATAAGGTTCAATGAATATTAATGTTCAAGTCCCGGGGTGACATATGCTCTCACATCCCTTTGATAAATACCCAGGAGTGGAATTGTTGGGTTATATGGTAGGTGTATGTTTAACTTTAAAAAAAAACGACCGATCTGTTTCCCAAAATGGTGGTACATGTTGCATTCTTATTAGCAGACTCAGTTTCTAGTTGCTCCACATCCTTGCAACCATATTTCACATGGTTTGTCTTTTTAGTTTCTAATAAGTATGTAGTCATAGCACATTGTGGTTCTCCTTTGGATTTTCTGAGACTAATTACACTGAGCATTTTTTTCATGTGTGTATTTGCCATTATATATCTTTTTTGATAAAGTATCTGTTTGAATTGTTTACCCATTAAAAAAATAGGTTGTTTTCTTATTATTGAGACTTAAGAATTCCTTATGTAGTTCAGATACAGTTTTTTTTTTTTATATATATATCAGATATATGTACTACAAATATTTCTTCCAGGCTGTGGTTTGTCTTCATTCTCTTCGCAGCGTCTTTTAAAAGGCAGACAGTTTTGAATGTTGGTTAAGTTGTATTTATTAATTTTTTTTAATAGATCAGGATTTTGGTCTCATATCTAAGAAATCTTTGCCTAATCCAAGACCACAAAGGTTTTTCTCCCATTTTTCTTCTGGAAGTGTTTATAGTTCTAGGTTTTATATTTAGCTCAATGATTCATTATAAGTTAATTTATGTGTGCAATAAAATGTATTAGTTGAAGTTCATTTTTTGTTGCATATAAATATTCAGTGATTCCAACACCATTTGTTGAAAAGATTGTCTTCTCTCCATTGAATTGCCTTTGTGCTTTTGTTAAAAATTAGTTGACCACATACTCACGACTCTATTTGTGTACTCTTTATTCTGTTCCATTGATCCAGTTCTCCATTTTTATATAAAACCGTATTATCATTTTACAGTCATTTTATAATAAATCTTGAAAATCAATAGTGTTGGCTCTCTAAACGTTTTATTTTTTTTTCCAAAGGTGTCTGGGCTATTCTCTATCCTTTGTATTTTCAAATGATTTTCCAGAATCAGCTGGTAATTTCTACAAAAAAAGCTTCCTATAATTTTGACTGGGATTATACTGAATCTAGATATTAACTAGAAGATATCTGACATTTTACAATTTGAGTTTTCAGAACCCATAAACACAAATATTTCTTTTTTATAAATTATCTATTTAATTTCTCTCAGCAATATTTTTTAGTTTTCAGTGGTAAAGTCATTAAAATTTTTGTAAAGATTTATTCTTACTCATTTTATATATTTTTTACTCTATTTTAGATGGTATTGGCTTATAAATATCCATTTTTCATTGTTCCAGTATATAGAAATACAATTAGTTTTGTATGTGAATTTCTGCCATACAATTTTGCTAAACTCAGTTATTAGTTCCATATTCTCCTGAATTTTCTACTTGATTATTATGTCATCAATGAATAAGAATAATTTTGCTGCCCTGGCCAGTTTTGCTCAGTGGTTAGAGTATTGGCCACAGATCAAAGATCAAACCTACAGATAGGTTCGATTCTGATCAAGGGCATGTGCCTCAGTTATGGTTTGGTCCTCAGCCCTGTTTGGGGTTGTACAGGAGGCAACCAATCAATGTGTTTCTCTCTCTCTCTCTCTCTCTCTCTCTCTCTCTCTCTCTCACCCACTCTATCTGAAGATAAATGGAAAGATGTCCTTCAGTGAGGATTTAAAAAAAAAAGAACAATTTTATTTTTCCTTTCAATCTAGATTTCCTTAATTTTGTTTTCTTGCCTTATTCAATTGGCTAGAATCTCAAATACAATGTTGAAGACATTATGTGAGAGAAGACATCCTTATCTTGTTTCTGATGTTTGCATATGTCTTTCTTGTTTTATGTTCTGCAAGGACAAAAGCTAAATCCTTTGCTTTTATATTCCTAGTCTTTAGCACACTATTTAGGAAATACCAGATATCTAGCAAAGGGTGGTCCAAAAATTAATGAAAGAAATATAGGACCTACTCTCTGTCCATAGCTTAATGTAATAGAGAAGATCCATAGACATTGGAATACAAAGTTCTACCATAAGATGAAATTATTTTTATAGAATAATAGGGTTCAGAGAAAGAACACCTAGTTCTCTGCTTATGGCGGGGAGGAAGAAAAGTATAAGACACTCCTGAAAGGTTTACTGGAGAAGGTGATGCTGAGCTGGATCTGGAGGAATCAACAGTTAGGAGAAGGGAGAAGAACATTTTAAGTATAAGAGAATACACAGACAGATAACTCATAGTATACTTGGGCAAATAGAAGAAAAACAGTATGAAAAACTAAAAAATTTGAAAATTTGGCTTTCCTATTTTCTCCCTCCTCTATTTTTCTTGTCTCCAGGTCTACAGTTCCCAGTTTCCTTAACTCTGCTTCCCATGAAATAATTCTTGACTCATTCACCACTCTGGTTTCCCACTCTGGAGCCTTTCTGGTGTATCTGCACCCCCTTTCTCAAAATACAGCTCCCAGAATTAAACCACGTTCTAGATATGATTAATCAATCAAAGTGCAGGATAATCTCCCTCTTGGTCTAGACATTTTTTTTTTACCCTCACCCAAGGATACTTTTCCATTTTTTGTTCAGATAGAGTGGGAGGGAGAGAGAAAGAGAGAGAGAAACATCAACATGAAAGGGACACATCGAGTGGTTGCCACCTGCACGACCCATCCAGGGCCAGGGACAAGCTGCAACCGTGGTACATGCCCTTAGCGGGAACCGAACCCGGGTCTCTCTGGACCGCAGGCCGATGCTCTAACCGCTGAGCCAAACCAGCCAGGGCGGTCTGGACATTTTAATTATAGGATCCAAATGCATGTGGCACACTCACCTACACCTGCCTTATCCAAATAGAATTTTGATGTTTTAAGGAAACTAAATGTGGCAGCAACCTCTATGCCACTTTCATTACATTTGGTTCAGAGCCCCAAGGAGTCTTTTTTGTCTCCTTAGTATCTGTTATGCGATCTCGTCTAAGTATATCTTTCTTCTCTCATTTATAAGGCACTGTTTTGTCTTCTTGGAGTAAGACAGACATTTTACTTCAATGGGAATTTCTAGGAGATATTTGGATAAAGAGGCAGTCCTGGGGGCCATGGGGGATTATCCTGCTGTTCTTAGGAAACTTTGATCAAGCCTAGTGGAGCATCATAGTTTTGTTTCATATAATGAGAAACTGATATTAAATCCTTCTGGTATAAAATAATTACAAGAGATCAGCATCTAACATTTGTCTCAATAATATTTGGTTTCTGAAGGACTGAATATCCACTCTGCAAATTGTTCTTGGCAGAACATGCTTTCAGATTCTTCTCAAAGCTCAGCAGGGTGATTGGTAAGGTCCTATATCAACATGCTTCATTCTTATTTATTATTTCTTATTTACTTTTATTTCTCTATGAAGCTTGCAACCCAGTATGTTGTCCTTTAAATAAATAAACTTCCACACACTTTCCCACACACACGCACAAACACACATGTGCATACACGTGCACATACATATGCACTACACACAGAGAAAATGGCCTATTTATCCATCAGTGTAAGCTAACATATTTTGGAAGAGGATGTGTCCTTTTGCTTGTTTTTTAGCAGGCACCAGGGTAGATTCTGTACAGGCACAAGTTTCTTGTAAGGGATTCTGGAGTAACACCCTAGTGGAGGTTCCCTGTTTGTTCAAAGTGAAGTGAATTCCCAAACATCAAACATATCTTTATTGACATGAAGTCATGGAAACACATCTCAGAGTCCATTGCAATGGGGAAAAAAATGGAGAAGTTTCAGTGGCTAACTAGTTGTGTGATCATGGGTGTGATCTCTATAGTCCCTTCCAGTGCTTCATTTACATACCCTGGCCTGGTGGAACTTAGCGAGGAAGCAGGGGGACTGACCTTAAATTCAGGATCAGGTAGGGGGGACCCCATTAGGAGAAGCTATTTTCAACTCTGATTAGTTTCACTGACCTCTCATCCTGTGATGTTGTGATCTTCCTTACGAGCACATTTAATATAATCCTGTTTGTGGTTTTGTCTTTATTTCTCACCAGCATTTGGTAAACCTTTTAGTAGCCATATCACTCTATAGAGCAATGAACTGTCCATTCAGCCTCGAATGTTCTTACATTACCCTTCCCATTCTTCTCTGACCCTAATGATTGAATTAGACTGAACCAGTGAAACTGAGTTGAAGTTGCTGTCGGATAGTCTTGGGCTGGCCTCGGTTTTCTTCCTCTTTCTGCAGGCTTCGAGGGCCATGTACAACTAAAACTGTTGTGTCTATTCTTATTCCTTTGCTTGGACCTTGTATTTCCTTTAGAATAGTGATTTATCTATATTTGGGGGGAGCAAGCAAGAGGAGGGACACCTGAAGAGCAGGAAAGTTTTTAAGGGGAAAGAAGGAGAAAGAGATGCAAGATACAAACCTTTTCTGACCAGTGTCAGCCATCTCCTTACCTTATTCCATGGCAGACATCGCGATGACTGCTACCAAATGATCATATATAGTTAGTTCACCCCCTGTGGGCATCTCAGAAATAGATGTCCCTTATGTACCTGGAGACTTATGGACCAAAGCTGAGGAAGGGATATTTGTTAGCTATATTCTAGCTGGTATTGGGTTATCCCAAACTCATTGCATTTTGCACATCTGTGTTGTATTGTTGCCTTGTTTCAGCAAGGCCTTTACCCTGCTTTTTAGAACTCCAAAAATATTTGGATATAACCACTGCCTTTCAGGTATACTCAAGAGTCTCTTGTGTTCTCTAGACACATAGTCTTTCCAACCAGCCTTGTTAAGAAGTCTATGTTGCACCCTGCTACAGTATGGATTTTTCTGACTCCAGTGGAACGAGAGTAGATTAATTTAAGAAGAAACTACTTAGTCTCTTTCCTCCTGAGCTCTCTACTAAGTTGCTACACGGTCTCTGTTGAACACTCACAGGATGCCTTGCTCCATATTATTCCCCATTTGGATGTCAGTTAACAAGAAATGGGGGAATGCTTGAATCTGGAGATGAAGTTTCCAACTCTCTAGCAAAGAAAACTCTAAATTCACTAGGGCAATGATATAAACAAATGACAAGTGGTGACTTTCATGAACCCCAACCAACCACAGCTGCATTAAACCAATGACCCAAGAAGTCTGGTATTTTGTTATCATATAGGATACAGCCCAATATCAACACTCTCAAGGAAAAACATGTGTGAGGGAAGCAAACCAGTTTCTGCCAAACATTTGGGATAAAAGCTAAACAAGCAGTTGGTGATTTAAGACAGAGATACAGAAAACACAAGGTCAGTGATTCCTGACCACGTCTCTCTTTGCAACAGGCAGAGCAAACTCAGAGAAATTCCTCATCACACAGAACTCCACCATCTCCTCCATTAAATTAGAGAGCTATATATTTCACAATCAACTGAGAGATAAAAGCTCCTTATTGAAGGTACAGAGTTTAGTTTTTGGCCCATTTTTCTCATTGTTTGTTTCAGTTTAATTCAATTTGATTCAGTCCAAAAAAATCTATGGAGCCCCTACCAGAGGCTAGACTATGTATTATGAAGGATATGAAGATGATTAAGTTTCTGCTTTTGGAGAACACATCATGTCCTGGGGAAGCAGGCTATAGACACATCTAATTATGAAAGGAGAGCTGATAGAGACAGAGTGCTGAGTCCAAAGAAGAAAACAATAGCAGCTCAGTGGAGAAGGAGACAGTTGACTTGGCTTTGCAGCACTGAATAGAATTTTACCCAGTGGAACTCCGAGGAGGTGGGGAGGAAGGGTGAGAAAGCATGCTTGAGAATGAGTTAATGGTCTGATAAAAAGCACTGTGTTGTTAAATCTTATTGTGTGTTTACAAAATGGTGACTCATTTGATATGGCTTACATGTAGCTTCTGGAGAGATGGGCTACAAACATGGTTAGAGTTGGACTGTGAGGGGCCTTGAATGGCATGAGTTGGACTTTCTGCTTGATTGAGAAATTCATTTATTCAATGAGTATTTATTAAGCATCTACCATGTACAGGTTGGGTTAGGGTTGTTACCGTGGTGAATGAGAGACAAACTATCTTCTCCTGTGGGGCTTCATATTCTAGTACAGAGCCAGGCTATTGAAAAGTAGACAAATCAAAAAGATGATTTTAAGGAGAGATCATTGCTGGGATGGAAATAAAGCAGGGTCATTGGAGGCAGAATGGGGGTGATCAAGGGTGACCTCTCCAAGGACATACTATTTGTGCTGAGACTTAACTGATGAGAAGACGTCAGTCATACAAAAATAAGGAAGGAAAGAGAGTTTCATGTAAAGAAACAGGAAACAACAAAATCAAAGAGAGGAATGTTTGAGGAACAAAATGTTAGGGGTTCTAGATAACAGAAAGTGGGGGGACAGTGGTATGAAATGTGACTGTAGAGGAGGGCAGAGCCTGTTCATGTAGGTAGGGTCTTACAGGCCATGGTACAACTTGGGCTTTATTTTGAATGTAAGGGGAAGACAGTGAGGGGTTGAGACAGGGCAGTATCATATGCTAGCTTACCCTTTGCTCTGCAGTGAACTGATTATAGTGGATCAAGAATAGAAATAGAGCCCTGGCCGGTTTGGCTCAGTGGTTGGAGCATCAGCCTGAGGACCAGAGAGTCCCAGGTTCGGTTTGAGGTAGGGGCATGTACCAAAAAAAAAAAAAAAAAAAGAATAGAAATAGAGAGAAACCCACAGAGATGCTCCTGAATTTCAGGTGAGATATGATGGTGGCTTGGATTAAGATGGTACCAGTGGAAAAGGAAAGAAGGTGACTAAGTTGCCATACATGTTGAAGTTAATGCCAATAGGATTTGGTATTGAATTAGATGTTGGAGAGAAAGAAAGAACAAGCAAAGACAGCCCTGAAGGTTTTAGTTTGAACCGATGGTTGTATCGTTTGCTGAGATGGAAAAGACTAGAGAAGAGGTTGATTTGAGGAGAACTACATCAAGGGAATTTTTTCTTTAAAAAAAAAAAAGATTATTAAGTTTGAATTTTCTATCCATCATCCAAGTGGTGATGTCAGTGGCTGGCTGTCATATAAGCTGTTATTCTGATATCAGGGCAAAGGTCGTGGCTGGAAATAGTAAATTTAGGCATGTACTTAGCCTAGAGGAGCAAATAATGTGGGTTGATTTCTTTTCTCTTATAAAACACTGTGTGTGTTTTTAGAAGGGCTTACTACTAATAATAAAAGCTCCACAGATATTGATAATTCTATGAAAAAGACTGCATAATCACTAACAAAATTTCCAAGCTTAAAAACACCATTATTTTAGTAAGAAAAACACTAATAGAAATGAACATGTTGACCAACTTGTAAATTTTCAAGGTCTTGTGTATTACAAATGCCTGCATTTACTGCTATGGATTCACTTTATTACAATGAGATATAGGAAGGGCTGGTGGGTATTTTTCAGACCGGTAAAATCTTATTGTGAACTTGGGCAACAAGAAAAACCCCATTGCTTATTTATGAGGTATTTTGAGCTTGTGAGAAAAAGAAAAGTATAAATATGCCGACATAATTGTAATAACATCTTAAAAATTCAAAATCTGAGTATCCCTTTTAATGTCCTCTGAATTCCTAATTTATTCAGCCATTAAATTCACATAGAAAACATGACTTGGGAGTACAGCCAGGATGACTTAAGAGAAGAGACAATATCATGTAGAGGTTCTTTAAAGCTGAGGCTATCATAAGAATGCTTCATCCATGCTAACTAATAATTACATCACAATAATAAACTCTCTCAACAAAAGTTTATTAGATCTTCAATTTCCACGTGAAACCTTTCAAAGGACTCTTTCTTCAGCTGAAATGCTCTCTTGCATGATGTGCCAATGGGGATGAAATAAAGCCTGAGAATGTGGTCAGGGAGACTGAGATGGAATAAGCAGACCAAAAAATATTGAACCAGAAAGTAATGCATGAACTGAAGTACACCTGGTAAGTATGCATACCGTTGCTCTACGCTAAAAACCATCACAAACCATTTGGAGTAATCAAAAAAATTGCTGCCCAGGTGCAGCAGTTTATATTTTGAAAATGAAATAAATCTAGTGGATACTGTGGATGAAGAACTTGCAAAATCTTATTAGAAAAATAAATCTGTTTTGAGTTAGAAGAGTGAAAAAATCCTAACAAATTACTGGAGAAGAAGTGTTACAAAACTCAATACATTCATGTTTATTCAATAATCACACACATGTTCCATTAAGAAATGCAGGAAAAAAGTGCAATAAATATTGACTTTCACAGCAAAATGTAGACGTATATGTGCAAAGAATAATGAATCTCTTTCATGACAGTTTGGGGAAAATAGAAACTTTGAGCCATTTACACAGGCTGAAAAATAAGAAAACTGTCCTCTTTAGCAGCAGGGAAAAATTTTCAGGTTAGTTATATAGAGATTATTCATTTGACTTGATTCTTTATACACAGAAGAAAAAAAAAAAACAGTTAGTATTTGGTTCTTTTATTGAATGTAGGAAATCATGGGGCAAGACATAAGCTTAGAGCTCTTTGAATTTGGGAGGGGAGACAAAATCGTGAGTCAATTCCCCCTTTTATGCCATTGCTTTTCCTAAAGCTTTCTAAATAGAGAAAGTACTCAAATTCAGTTTGGGGCCTTGGTGGAAATCACACTGTGTTCTAAACACCTTATACCACCCTCTAGCAAGATTTCTATCCAGGAAAAATCATGTTAAAGTGAACTTAAGAGCAAACTTGAAGAGAGGGGAGTGACACAAACATTTTGGAAACTCTTATGCTCTACTGATCAGAGCATAACTTGGCACAATCTTGGGACATGGGAGGTGGCACAAATGGGTAATGTGTATTAGCAACCTTTAAAATGCTCAGGCCGTTAGCCCATCAATTCCATGGGGTCCTAAGAAAATAGTCAGAGATGCATGTATATAACAACTTTCATGCAAAGGTATTCAACAGTGAATATTCAATGATGAAAACATGGAATTGACTTACATTTCAATGGTAAAATGATTTAATAAATTAAATTATAATTTACAGTGGACCACTGTGGAACCTTTAGAAATCATGTTTTAAAGAATATTTATTTATCTGCAAAACATTCATGATGTATTGTTAAATGCAAAAGCTGAAAAATATAGTCAACACATATGGTTCAGCTTCTGTTGTGTTATTTGTGTTTATACGTAAGCTGTATAGAAAAAAGACTGGAAGGAAGTATTTCAAGAATGTTAGCTGCTTCTTGGTGATGGGCTTATTGCATAATTTAAATGTTTCTCTTTTGTGCCTTTTGTCTATTTTCCAGATTTCTATGCTGATAATTGCTTTTATCCTCAGAAAGGAAAAATTTAATAATGTTATTAAAGAGAAAGGTAAGTAAAAGTTTAAAGGAAGACTTCTGCCTTAGCTATTAGAAGAAAGAGGTAGAATCTCAAGTCTTGTATGTTCTTCTGAATCAATGGGTGAAATTGATCCTGCTTTCCCTCAGTCTCTACCTGGCCAGCAGTAAACTGGAGTCTTTGAATGGACAGGATCTGGGTCAACAACTCCAAAATGTGAAACACTGGTTGGACCTAAAAGAAATACTCATTAGTTCAACTGGAAGGAGCTCATCTCTGGAAGTACCCAATCTGCTGTGTGATTCCTGATGGGACAACTGAACGGCAGGCTCCACCTTCAGAAACTTGCTTAACCCCTAACCCCCTGCAGTGCAGAGCTTCCACTGGCCCCCTGATGATTTCTCAAGGGTTCCCAGGGTTATCATCAGCCTGGTGGGGCATAACACAGTTAGAAGAATGGGCCCTGGGTTTTGCAGTTCCACGTGCAAATGTGGACACAATCACTTGCCCTCAACGTTGTAAGATCATATAATGATGCTTGGTAAATTGCTTCGAGATACACAGGCAAGTCTGCAATTCCATTACCAGTCTTTAATCGGTATTTCTATTCACTCATGTAAGAACCATTGAAAACCATTGATCCTGAACTTTATGTAGTCATCAGCAAGTGAGTCTGGGAGAGTTTAGGTGCCAAGATCTAAGCAAACTAACAGAATAAGCAACCGTAATAGCATTAGGCAGATACGATCAATGCAAACCAATGTTAGCATGAAGATAAAGGAAAATGATTAAGGAAATAAATCTGCCAAGACACAATTCTCCAAGAAAACAAACTGAAATGAATGGAATCCACTACTGACTTTGATCATCATTCCACTCCACCTCCCTCCATTACACAGATAGTTGAGAGTTGATTCTATCAAGAACACTGATTTCCCAGTTTGGAAGTTTTTAACCAATACTCCATAGAGCAATGTGAAGATTTTACCTATTTAGCAACAATTGTTAGAAGGAATTCTTTCAACACTTTTTTTTTCTATGTCATATTAACATTGATGTGTTGGTGGTTTGTACCTTGGATTTCATTGGCTCCACCCTGTTCAGTGACCTAATCAAGTCAGCCACCCATGGTACCAGTGGGGCTGTACCGTAAGGGAAGGTAGTAAACTCTGTGAAGAGTTTCTACTGGTTTTATGCATAACTGCTGATTAATGAAAAATTTTCACTAGTGCTACGCAACTTGTTTTTCAATTAATATAGCACTAGAGCTAGTTTTTTAGAGACCCATCATCCATCCATCCATTTATCTACCCATCCATTGATCCATTCATCCATCTGAAATAATTATAGATACCCTACAGAATATCAAATAAAAGTAGAATGGTAAAAAAGATTAAATACAAGGTATGGCAAAAGTAGGTTTACAGTTGTGAGACTGCAAAACAGAGTTTATTCTTGTATTGTTATTATTTATTATCTTATTCTTTTCCATACAGACAACTGTAAACCTACTTTTGCTCCACTTATTCTTGTGAAGCCAAGAATAAGTGTAGTAAGTCATGAATGCATCCTCTGCCTTTTCCAGAAGTGGTCCAAACTTCTAGTGGCTAATGCAGAGAGAGGGGGAGAGAGAGAGAGAGAGAGAGAGAGAGAGAGAGAGAGAGAGAGAGAGAGAGAGAGGAGATATTGTCCCATGAAGCCTTGGGCTTCCCAGCAGGTTCCCAGAGCATCTACAAGATCCGAAACCAGCCAGGGTGGGGCTCCTTCCACCCTCCTGCTTAGTCAAAGGGGTTCTATTTGTTTACATGGTTGTGGGTCTGTGTAAGATTCAAGGTTAAAATAGCATCCTTTACTGAATTGTATGCTCAATAGTCACACAGCACACAGTGCCCCTAAAAGTAAAGCTAGTCGTTTTGCAGGTAAATCATATCCATCCTTGGTACCAAGGCTGTGGGACCTCGTGCACAAGGTGCTGGTGTTACAGTGAGCAATGTACTCAACAACACCCTGGAAAAGAATTGTGGAAGGTAAGTGCATTTTCCTAGCTGAAGGTTTAAACATCTCATTCCATTTATTTATTCAACAAATACTTATCAGACACCTGCTGTGTGAATTGCCTATGGCCTGAGGGGGGAATAGGTTGCCTACTACTGAATATAAGGCATGTTCTTTGGTTTTGAGAAATAGTCTTTTTGATATTAGCCATGCATAAAAAATTACACAATGATATAAATAATATGACTAGAACCATCAACTTCAGACACGAGAGCTTTGTAATCAGAGGAGAGAAAGAATTTTCCACAATTATATTATCATAGGCTTTTAAAGTCAGGCCAGCCTGGCATTCCTTAAAGAATGTCCAGATTTGGATAAACACAGAAACACGGGGGTGCAGATATTGCTGGCATGCTGCATACACAGGTCACTGGAGAGGAAATGAAATAAAAACTATTAAGAAAAGTACTGAGGGAAGGGAGAAGAATTGGCAACTTCAATGTAAAAACTCCGAAGTTGACTGACATTCTGCAGAGAATGATATTGGTACCTGCCAATGTGAAATACTGTTTTCCCCCCATGGTATAGACAATTGACATCATTACTGTTTTGGCTAGAGAAGGAAAAAAGACATCCTGGAGAGGAGTGGGGTTGGAAAAAGGGGGGCAGACCACAGCTTCTGATATTAAGGCTGTACTTACTGATTAACCTTGTCAATCATTCTTTTTTTTTAAAAAAATATGTTTTTTATTATTTTTTTAAATTATTTTTTATTTTTTATCCTCACCCGAGGACATTTTTTCCATTTTTTGTTCAGGTAGAGTGGGAGGGAGAGAGAGGAACAGAGAGAGAGAGAGAGAGAAACATCGATGTGAAAGGAACACATCGAGTGGCTGCCACCCGCACAACCGACCAGGGCTGGGGACAAACTGCAACCGAGGTACGTGCCCTTAGCGGGAACCGAACCCAGGTCTCTCAGGACCACAGGCCGACGCTCTAACCACGGAGCAAAACCGGCCAGGGCAAAAAAAATATGTTTTTTATATAGAGAGAGAAACATTGATGCTATAAACATCAATCAGCTGCCTCCTGCACGCCCCCTACTGGGGATCGAATCAGAAACACAGGCACGTGCCCTGACCGGGAATTGAACCGGGACCTCTCAGTCCATGGGACGAGTCTCAATCCACTGAGCCACACTGGGCAGGCAGTCTTTCTCTTTTTTCAAAAAATCCTCGGCATTATTCCACATTATGTAAGTGTTATTTTCAAAGAGCCATTCTTTTGGAGGTGGTGTGCTGTGTAGAAGAGTCTGGATTTGGACCCTAGCTATAACTACATGGCCTTGGGCAGGTACCTTGGCTTTTGTGAGTCTCTCTCAGTTTCCTCATTTTCAAAATGGAGATAGTAACAGATAATCTCCCTACTTCCAGAGCTGTAGAGAGTGTGGATCAAATCAGGGTTATGTCTTTGAAAGCTGCCGTGATTTACAGGGCTTTAGAGCATCTTGAGAAGATCCACCAGAAAACAACACAGTGCTTGCATTTGAGGAGAAGTGAGAAACTGGGGTGGTGTTGGGGCGGGGGAGAAGGGAGAGAGGATGGTAAAAGGGGGGAGGGGAGACTTTTTCTTAAAAGAATAGTTTTATTGATTTTTAGAGAGGGAGAAGGGGAGAGGGAGAGAGAAACATCATCTGCTGCCTCCTGCACCCCCCTACTGAGGATGGAGCCCAAAGCCCAGGCATGTGCCCTGACCTGGAATCAATCCAGAAACCATTCTGTGAGCTAGATGATGCTCAGTCAGCTGAGCCACACCAGCCAGGGTGAGAGGGGAGACTTTTTAGTTTTCACTGAGTAATCTTTGGGCTTTCTTACATTTTTGTACATTTTCATACTGGTATTCTTATCGCTTATTCAAAATAAATAATGAATAAATAAAGAAGAGGCTTTATCAGGAAAATGAAAGAGCTACATAGCTCAAAGCTATAGCAAAGTTACTAAAAACCGCATAGCTGAGTTATTATCTAGATCAATGGTCAATAAACTATGGCCCTCAGGTCAAATCCATTCTGTCATCTGTTTTTGTAAATAAAGTTTTATTGGAACACAGCCATATCCATTCATTCCATGCTGTCCCCAAGCCAACTCAAAGTTGTCATGAGACCTTAAGGTTCCCAGAGACTGAAATACTTACTATCTAGCCTTTCACAGAAAAAATTGGCTGACTCCTAGTCTAGATGTCATACAGTGCTATGTAGTGTGAAGATATTTTGTTTTTCTTTTTGAAAAAGGTGTTTTTCAAAAACACCTTTCAGTCTTTCCATGTGTTTCATTGTCTCTCTCCTCCGACTGAAGCAGGGCTGTAATTAATACCTCTTTCTACATCCTTAGTACCTACCACTGTGCCCTCCCCAGGTTGTCCATTTGATTTACTATTCATTTACTTGGGACATTAATGTAATTAAAGTTATATTGAGTCTGTATATTCAAATTTTTCTACTAAAATTCTAATTTTCATCCAGTTTAGAGACAGTTCATTATTCTGTTTATGGATCAGAAATCTAGGTTTATAGTCAGAAGTTTTTTGCTTATTGTTTTGATAACTTATGACTCCTGATGTGACATTAATCAAGTTTGTGTCAAATTTTCCACACCTGTACATGGATAGCAATAACAGCTATTTGTGCCTATTGCATAGAGATGTTCTGAAGGCACCCAGAGCAGAAGCACTTGGCCATGTGATTTAGGCATTCTTGGTGACTCGTTCTCAGAATGGTACTGGCCAAGTAGTTTTCTCATACTTATTTGTTACAAGGGGAAAATATGTGGCTATAGGAGTGTTTTCTAATCATGTTTCCAATCTGGATGGCTTTTATATTGTTTTAATTTGCTCAAGCTGCCATAACAAAATACCATAAACAGGGAGCTTGAGAAGCAGAAAAGTACCTTCTCACAGTTCTGGAGAATGGAGATGCAAGGTCAGGGTCCCAGTGTGGTCAGGTTCTGGGGAGAACTCTCTTCTTGACTGGCAGATGGTCACCTCTCACTGTGTGCTCCCTTGGCAGAGAGGGAGAGGAGGAGAGGAGAGGGATAGGGAGAGAGAGCTAGTTCTCTGGTGTCTTTTCTTCTAAGGCACTAAACCCATCGTGAGGACCCCACCCTCATGATCTCGTCTAAACCTAATCACCTCCAAATACCATCACACTGTGGGCTAGGCTTCAACTATGGATTTGGGGGACCCGAGTCAGTGCAAAGGCATGGCGTACTGGCATTACCAGGAGCATGGGCGTTAGCAGCGCTGTCCTTCCTCTGTCTGCTGCCAAGCCCCATGCTCCATTCCCCTCCACGGTTTGAATGGGGCCCCTCTTTCTGGGTGGGAACCCATTAACAGAGCTGGGCTGCTCGCACTTCTCTGGAAGTTGCTGCAGAATAATATGGGCTGTGCCACAGGCTGAAAATCCCTTCGGCTGGAAGCTCTGGTTCTTCACACACAACAGTTTAATGTTCAGTTTGTTAACTCCGAAAAGGTGACAGTTTGATGGGGGTGTTGCAATTAGCATGTGGAAATCAAGAGATAACTATGTTCAGCTATAAGACTGATGCCAAAATGTAATTAGAATGTACACCATTTAACGACACTATAGAATGAGCCAAGGATGGGAAGGGGGACTAGAGAGAGTGGTTATTTTATAAAGGTAATTCCCAGGACTTAAAGTGATATTCCTGGAGATTTCAAAGTTTTATAGCTTTTATTTATAACCCTTTCCTTTATATTACAAATATCTTACAAAAAAATAGACAAAAAGAGGTTGCTATCAAGATTTTAATCGGTCTTTTCCCCCTGGCCTACAAATTAGAGATGATAATAATTCTGTTGATGTACCACTTGGGGATTGAGGGAAAGGTTATCAACCTCAACCAGTTACTGAATTCTTGTGATTGTGGGTATCAGGCATAAACATAAAGAGTCATCCAGAAATAGTCATCATTCACTCTCTATCCTACCCTTCCCTTCCTTCCTTCCTTCCTTCCTTCCTTCCTTCCTTCCTTCCTTCCTTCCTTCCTTCCTTCTTTCCTCCCTCCCTTCCTCCCTCCCTCCCTCGCTCCCTCCTTTCTTTTTAATCTCTTTTAAGAATCACTAGGAAACCACCCTGTTCCCAACGTTTCTTCTGGGAGTCATTTTATAGGGGGCACAGCATTTCTTGAAAGCTTTAGTAACCCCTCACCTGCAGAAGTCCTCAATACGTGGCAGATACTATGTTTTAGCAACTTAGATGAACAGAACACCAATACTGTATTCCATTCAGATAATGAGTCCACATTCCATTTTAGAATCTGTAAGTTGTCATTTACAGTCATATAAGTAAATCTGTTAAAAAATACAGCTAATTACATTTCCAGCGTCACCATATGTAAAAAATAAAAATAGCAAATATAATATTTATTATTTTTTATACAATAGGAAAAACAAATTCTTTTAGTTGCGTATTTAATAATAAAAAGGAATGTAGTCATTACAAAGAGAAGACATTATTTTCATGGGGCATCTTGTCCTATTAGTTCTCTATTATCCTCACAGCATTAATCATCGGGGCCCAATTAGGCAAAGTTACAGTACAGAACCACATGAAGTCTCTGGATTCTTTAACAAAATAAACAAAAACCCTAACTATCTTTCTACATCATTTTACAGTTAGAATTAGTAATGTAAGTCGGCCTGGCTCACTTTTCTACTTGGCCTATCTTTGAAAGACGGATAATTTTTCTTGGTTTACTGGTCAAAGTTTGGGAGTTTTTCATGTTTGTTTTTTAAAGTTAGTGTTGCTTTGTTTCTAAATACACCTCAGTACTATTAAAGAACTATCCACTGAAATCGACTGTGAAGTAGAAAATAAAGGAGGAAGGGGCTGGAGAGGAGACTCAGAAGTTTTTTATGACTTGTTAGAGAAGCTGAAAGTAGAATGATGTTCATAGACACCAAATATGGCAGGTCTTCCCCTTGCTAAACAGGAAGGGCAGTGTGTATGATGGAGACACTATAGGATTCCCTTCTCTGGTCCCTTGTCTGCTGGCCTTCAGACCTTGGCATATTTGTCTTTTTCTTCATTAGGCCTCTCAACAGTCTTTGGCTCAGGGCACCATGGGTCAGGCCTGACAAAGTTTGTCTCTACTCTGCGCCCCCACACAGGCTTGTACACAGGGAGGCTGCCCCATGTCTTCTAGCTCAGTCTATAGGGTGTTATAGCCCTTTCTCTAAAGAGATTCTTTGGTTGAAAATGGTTAAAGCTTTTTTCTCTTCTGGGAGGCAACAGCCCTGGATGACAACCTTTTCTATTCACCTTGTTAACGTTCTTATATCCAGTACATATATTTAGCTGTAGCCTCTTCTGGATTTTTCTGAATTCCTTTTCTTTTCCCACCCTTTCCAACAGGGGACATTTACTTGGGCTCATCCTTGATTGTCTGCGTGCATCTCTTGACACTCTTTCCCTTGATGAATGTGGCCATATGTCCATCTCTGCCCATTAATTCTACATTGATAACCCCAGCTTCTGTCTCCTATTCAAGTGCTCTACACACACACACCCCACCCCGCCCCAGGATGTCTGTTCTTGGGTCGATGCTACATAAGGCAGGGATTTTGTCTGTTTTATTTAATGACGCATCCCCAACTCCTTCCTTTCTTTCCTTGCTCATTCCTTCTATTCATTCATTTTTAATTCACTTCAATCTTTGCCCTGCTTAGCATCCAAACTAGCCTAGCTAAGGTCACGATGAGCCCCACCCTGTCAAGTCTCTGACGGCACAACTCCCTGTTATAACCTCTCATAATACTTTAGACCTTTTCTTTGCAGCACCACGATTTGTAATGCATGTTACTAATTTCTTGATGTTGCTTTCCCCATTAGGTTAACGTTCCATGAGGTCAGAAGTAGATCTGCTTTGCCCACCAGTACTGGGCAAATAGTAGATGCTTAACAAATATTCATTGAGTAAATAAATAAACTACTTACCTATTATGAATTATTTTTACTAAATAATATGATTAATTTTATTGACAAAGTTCATCAGTGCTCATGGAACAAAGCAGTTTGAGTCAAGAGGGCCAATATGACCAAAAGAAGAGAGTCATTCTGAAGCAGAATGGAGGAGGGAAGCTTTCTGAACAGTGTGTGCAAAAGTGACTTTATTTGTCATTCACCGCTCACGTTGCCAGAGATAGTCTCTCAATACTAGCTTTTTAATTAAAACCTCTTAAATTATGAGTTATTATTATGTTGTTTTTTGGCTGGGATTGCTAATAGGCCTAATTAATCACCTATAGTGGGTTCATCTCATCTTTCTTGGAGGCCTGTGTAAGCTCAGGAACCTAGTGATTTAATTACAGAATGGAACCCTTCCCTGTTATTTCCATAGACTGGTCCCTGTAATCAAACCGATCCTTGGCAATTCTTCATTAGAAAGTGCTTTGACACCTGTCAGGTCGTTCTCTTCATTAATGCCTAACAAGTCTTCGCAGTCGAAGAATAACTGAAAAATAAACATAATTTCAGAGGCCAGAATCAAAGGAACCCTAAATGAAAGGGTTTTTGATATGCCACAGATGGGAACAAGAAGAAAATTGATTAAGGGAATGAGGAGGAATTAGTAAATTCCAAGGCATATTGGATGGAGTTGTGTCCTTCACATTTTGGAACCTCTAGTCCCATTGAAGGTTTTAGAATTTGGAAGATTTGTGCACACCTGAAGGTTAACTCCTAGACTACCTGAAATATTTTGGCTGTACTTGAATTGAGAAATTGTTGGAAAAACATTGGAAAATGTTGAGGGACTGCCTCCTTGAAATGGTTAGAATCTGAGTTATTGCTGAAATTGTATCAACAGTAAGGTGTGCTGATAATAGTTGAAATGTAGCATGGCTTTGCTGAAACTCTGAACCAGATTCAGGAAGACGTATCTTGAGTAGGGTAGTCAGAGAAGAAAGAGTTTCTGAAAACGTATTTAAGCCCAATCTTTCTGAAAATGTGATTTGATGTCATGTCCATGTAGATAAATGAGATTTTTTAGTAAACAAAAAAACAAACATTGTATAGGCCCAAAGCAAAATGATTGAATTCAGTGAAGCAAGCAATTAAAAACTTATCTGATACTTAATAAACAGATCGACTAGATTTTTACTAAGACCACAAGAATACAAGTGTGGCTATAGTTCCTGTGCTTACAGAAAAGATTCCCTGACATTAAAAGTCTATTACCATTTCCACTCTCCTTATCTGCAAATGCACTCACCTCCTATTCCACAAGGAAATAGAAGCCATTTTAGAGGAGCTCCCCTAAATACACATACACATACCACCTTTTTTAACCCAACCCTACAAATCAACCTGCATCTGTGTCCATCCTATTCTCTCAACCTCCTATTGGAATAAGGAGCTATTCCCCCTACTGTGTAAAGCCACCTCTTTCTCTTTTGGCCTAGATCTCATCCACTCTTGCTTTTTCAGCACCTCTACCAATATAATCTCTCTTCTCCGTCTGCATGATTTCCCTTTCCATTAGCATTTGCCACTCTGAAGTCTCATCCATCTTTAAATCATCCTCCCTCAACCACACCTTATCTTCTAAGTCCTGTTCAATCTCTCCCGTTCTCTGATAGCTAAACCACACCTACTTTCTTCTCATTACCCACTCCTTCCTAAACCCATTCTAATCTGCATTTAATTTCCATAAATTTATTGAAATGGCTCTTTTGAGGTCACTCATAACCTCCGTGCACTAAATACAGTGAACGTTCTTCAAAGTTCATCATACTGGGTCTCTCATAAAAGTTGACAGTTACTGCTTTGAAACATTTGCATATCTCTTCCCTTTTGATTTTATATTGTTGGCTAGTTTTTGCCAACCTCTCTTACTGGGTCATCCTTCTTTACCTGCCCATTGAACACCGAGGTTCCTTAAGGCTTGGCTCTGCTTTTCTCTTCACTCCACTTCCTTTCCCAGGACGGTGTCTATTAGATCTGAGTTTTCAGTTACCATCTATGGTCAAGGACTTACAGATGCTCATTCCTGGTTTAGAAATCTCTTCTGAGATCCAAGCATATATACAACTGCTACTTTGTCCCCTCCAGTGGGAGGTTCCAAAGGTCTCTCAACCTCAGTATGGCTGAGCCCATACTCATAATCCAGCCCTTGGAAGCTGATTTTCCTCACATGTTTCTTTATTTAGTGAAAGTTACTGCTACTCAGTTGTCTAAGCCAGACACCTTGGAGCCCTCCTTCTTTCTAAATTCCTCTGCTAAATCCACCATTAAATCCTGCCAGAACTTCCAAATATCTCTGGAATATGTCCATCTTTCTTCATCTCAATTTTCTCCAACCTCATCCAAGCTGCTATGATCTCTTACCTGTCCTAATGAATATCCCCCTAACTTCTCTCCAAACTATAGCCATAAATAGTGATCTTTTAAGGAAACTGATTCATACTACCCTTTAGCCTAAAACTCTTTAATGGCTCCCCTAGATGGAAGGATTTTCAAAATCTGGGTTTGACATTTCCCTGACTCCTCTTCCGCCATCTTTGCACTTTGACCATTAAGCATATTGCTTCCTTTCACTGTTTTCTGTTTAGGTCCTGGACATCTTTCCATTCATTGCTCAAAGATCAATTCCTCAATAGTGTCTTCCCTGTACTAGATTCTGTCTGCCCACTCTGTGCCTCCAGAGCACCATTTTCTTTTCCTTGAAAGGAATCGTTGCAGTTTGCAATGATGTACGTGTTCTCCTGCTTATCGGTAAATGTCTCTCCTCCAGAGAACCTGCTCCGTTAATAGCTGTTGAATAAAGAGTATTGAAACATACTTAGCAGACTGCAAATGTGGACAGGAAATGGTCTTCACATTGGCGGGTGATGAGGGAAGTGAGAGGCACCAGGGAGCAGAGCCTGGCCTCCGCCGGTCAGGACGGGAGTGAGCCAAGTCCCAGTTTTAGTTTAAGGCTGGGGTTGCACCGAAAAGCAGTCTGTAATTATACGGTCTGGAAATGTGCCAGGACCTTAGGTTGGAAAGTCTCTGAGAGCATGTACAAGTTAAATTTGTGTGTAAAATGGGACACCGAAGGGCTGGTCACTCCCTTGCAGCTGGACTCACACTTCCCCAGCCCCTCACCCCACCACACTGTGCACTCAGTGCATCATCTCTTGTAGGCCTTACAGATCCATTTAACAATCAGTTTCTATCTCATACTGGAACTGTTCTCTTGATACTCATCTTGAAGTGACTGATTGCAAATTATTAGCCCCCAAAGTCCTTTCAAATTTGAACTAAAACAATTGGGCATAATTCAAGATGATTGAATGGTAGGGCAAGTATGTATTCATAGACTGTCAGAGCTGAAAGAGAGTATTTAGTCCAATGTTATCATTTTACAGATGAGGAAACTAAAGCCAAGAATAATTAAGTATTATTATTCAATCACTCACACACGTTTTTGGGACAGGTAGATCTAGAACACAAGTCCACTGACTTTGCTCACTCACTTTCATTAAACTTCATACCCATTTTCATAAGCGCTCAGGAGAAAGTTTCAAATTTCAAATTGTAAAATATAGTTCAAATCTGGAATAAGGTCCTGTAACAACAATGAAAAAAAAACCAAAGTCAGAAAATTTATTAAATTAGATCTATTTAATGTTGGTTTTCAACTATCATTACTTGTCAGCTTGAAAGATACTGTCTAATTTCACAAGAGTCGTTGTCCGTGGTAATGTACAGAGTTCTGCAAGAATGTGATCTTCATACAGCTACGTCTTATATGTAAAATGAGGAATCAGGTTTGGTAAACATTTTGTCTTTTCTAATGAATGCATGGATTTTTATGTAAGCTCAGAAATATTTATCTTTTGTAATATAAGTAAAAATTATTCCTTAATTCATAAAATTGCTGTTTGATTCTCCTTGGAGTTGAAGTCACACTGAACAGGGGCATTCTATTCAGAGATATGTGCAGTATCATGACAATTAGAGTTTCTACTTACTGACCTAACCACACCAGCAGTTGTGACCTCCTGCTCCAGACCTACAAGGCAGCTGCTTTTTTGGTCTCTGATAATCTTCTCCTCCTGAGATTCATGCCCTTGAGTAGTCCTCTCCACTTGAGTGTGGGCGGGACTTGATCCCAACTAGGAGAACACAGCGAAGGTGGTGGGATTTCACTCCCATGACTGTGACATAAGATTGTAACTTCCTTCATGCTAACAGACTCTCTTGCTGGCTTTCATGAAACAAGTGGCCATGCTGTGAGCTGCCCTGGGGAGAATCCTAGTGGCAAGGAACTGAGGGTGGTGTTGGGCCAACCGCCAGCAAGGAACAGAGGCTCTCAGTCCAACAACCCATCAGGAACTGAACACTGCCAGCGATCACATGAGCTTGGAGCAGATTCTTCTCTAGTCCAGGCTTTACATGGGACCCCAGCCCTAGCCGATATCTTGATAGCAGAATTGTGAAAGATCCCGGAGCAGAGCTCCCAGATAAGCTATACTGGATTCCTGACCCACAGAACTATGATAATCAAAGTGTACTGTTTTAAACTACTAAATTTGTGGTGATAGTCTATGCAGAAATAGAAAAGAAATATGGTTTTCTTTTTTGGGGCCATAATTGCTGTATCCTATTTTTTTATAACCACATAATAAAAACGAGCAATTTATGTCATTCGCATGCCTAAAGCACCTCTGTGACGGCCCGCTCCCTACAGTGTGCTCTCTGAGCTCCTTAGTTATTGACTAATTTTTCCAGCTTCTGTTCCGATCCTTTCCCTTCCCCACTCCCTCTGCACAAACCTCCACCCCTCTCTCTCCTTTTTCTCATTGCTCTCAGGGCAGCCCACAGCTTGGGGCCTTTGCACATGCTTCTCCTTCTCCCTCAGATGCCTTCCTTTGCACACTCTTCATATCCTTTAAGGTCCAGATCAGTGATTGTTTCCATTAGGGTTACTAACTGTTCCCATAACACTTTCTTAATGTGTATACCACCGCTTACCGCCTTCTGTTATCATTCATACAGCTGGCAGGGTAATCTTAGATGTTAATTTAGATTTTGCTTTCCAAACTTTCCTCTTCATCCTCTTTTCTTTTTTTAAAAAAAATGTTTTTATTGATGTTTTAGAGAGAGAGGAAGGGAGAGAGTGATAGAAACACCCATGTGAGAGAGATACAAAGATTGGCTGCCTCCCGCACGCCCCCTACTGGGAATCGGTGCGCTGACCGGAAATCCAACCAGGACCTCTCAGTCCAGGGACATGCTTAATCCACTGAGCCCCCCAGCCGGGCTTTAGCCTCTTTTCAAGCAGGTAGTCATGTTATTGGCGTTCTTTGCTTTGGGGATATTTAGAGGGTGGAAAGCAAACCGTCCTGGTCGTTTCGTTTTCTTCAAAACCAGACTTATTGAGTAGATTGTGCTGGCTATCTGGAACTGGGGCAAGGGCAGAGGACCGCCTCTGAGTGCGGGGAAGGAGAGGGTCCCTGGGAGGGAGAAGTAGGACCCCACAGCAGTGCTCCGGGGGAGAGGACAGACCTCAGAGACAGGAAGAGGTAAGAGTCTGGGAAGACCTGTCCCATCCTAGAGACAAGAGCTCAGATACAGGGCTCTGGCCACCTAAAGAGTCCCAGGTCCCAGGTCCCAGGCTCAGATTAGAGGAAACCTTGGCTGTGAAGAACATTGGGTGTCACCATGGCAACCATGGCATGCCTGTGACCCACGTTGGAGAGACCCCCCATCTGTGCCTGGCCTGTGTTACTTCCCCTCTTTAGTGGGGGAAGAAAAATAATGACTGTGATTGAATTTCTCACAATATATTGGGCAGGAGTTGGCTTTGAGTTAGATTTTACTTGAGTTAAAAAACAAACAAACATAGAAGCGGGGTGGAGGGGGTCAATGGGTACAAAAGGGGAGGCATCTGTAATACTTTTAACAATAAAGATAAAAAACAAAAACAAAACAAAACAACAACAAAGAAATCTATTTTTTGCACACCTATTTGTAGATGAAGGTTCATACCAGTATAAATGACCCCTAAAGACAAGAAATGCGAAGGGAACTAACTACACCCAGGCGTATTATAATCAATTTGTTTGAAACGCGTGATAAAGGGAAACTCTTAAAAGCAGCCAGAGAAAACACATGCTTCCACGCAGAAACAAGGATAAGGGCGATCGGAGATTTCTGTTGGGAACAGTGCGAGGGCGAGAGCGCGGAGCCACATCTTGGAAGTGCTGCTCAAAAACAAATCGTCGGTCTGCGATTCTTCATCCAGGGAAAACATCTCTCAAAAATGAAGGCAAAAGAAAGCTGGGTTTTTTTTTAAAGAAATACAAAAGCTGAAAGAATGCATCACCAGCAAACCCACACTGCACAACATGTTAAAGGGAGTCTTTCAAGAAGGAAACGGCACCAGATGGAAGTGTGGATCTACACCAGTGGTTCTCAGCTGGGGGTGGTTCTGCCCCTCCAGACACTTGGCAATATCTAGAGACATTTTTGGTTGTCACAACTTGCGGGGGGAGGGAGGGGGGTGGAGGCTTTCAGTGTCTGGTGGGTAGAGGTCAGGGATGCGACGAAACATTCTGCAACGCGCAGGACAGCCCCCCACCCTCCTGGAAGGGATGTCACCAGTCAGGAGGCTGGACAAACCCTTACCCAAACAAAGAAATTATGTGGGTAAATGTAAATGTTTTTCTTCCTTTTTAAATCTCTTTCATAGATTATTACCCATGTAAACTAAACAACAGTATGAAATGGGCTTTATAACAAATATAAAGATGAAATCTATGGCAACAGCACAGGCTGAGAGTCGAGAGTGGGAATATAGTGTATGCCCTATGCTGTATGGGAAGTGGTAGAAAAACCTTCGAAGTTCCGCTGGATGTTACACGTGTACACTGTAGACCCTAAAGTAACCAGGGAAATGACAACAAAAAGGAAAGATAGAGCTAGTTAGCTAGCAAAGGAGAGAAAATAAATCATAAAAAATCATCAATCCAAAAGGAGGCAGAGAAAGAAAAGGGGGGACAAAGAACAGATGGGAACAATAAGAAACAAACAGCAAGATAATATATTCAAACCTAATCATATCACTAATCATTTTAAATTTAAAGGACCCTAATTAAAAGGTAGACATCAGATTGGATTTAAAAAAGACCCAACTACAACAGAAGGAGTCTTGACTTGAGGTGGGGAACACACAATACAATATACAGATGGTGTGTTGTAGAATTGTACACCTAAAACCTAGATGATTTTATTAACCAGTGTCACCCCAATAAATTCAATAAAAAAAGACCCAACTATACACTACCTGCAAGAGACTTACTTACTGCAACCGAAGTACGTGCCCTTAGCGGGGGCCGAACCCGGGTCTCTCCAGACCGCAGGCCAACGCTCTAACCGCTGAGCCAAACTGGCCAGGGCGAGACTTACTTTAAATAAAGACACAAGTATATTTAAAGGGAATGGAAATAGATATTTTAGAAATGATAACACTAATTTTTAAAAAGTTGAGCTATATTAATATTGGAGAAAGTAAATGTCATAGCAAGGAACATTGTCAGATATAAAGAAGGTCATTTTATGAAGACAAAGGGGCCAATTCTTCAAGAGAACACATACTTCTAAATATTCATGCTCCTAATAACAGAACTTCAAAATGCATGAGGCAAAAACTGTTAGTATTTCAAGGATAAATAGATACATTCACAATTATAGTCAGAGATTTTAATATTGCTCTCTCAATAACCGACGGACCAAGTAAACTGAAAACCAGTAATGATACAGAAAACTTGGACATTTGCTTAACCAATGTGACCTCATTGATATTTATAGAATACTCTACCCACAGACAACAGAATACAGATTCTTCTCTTGTGCACACAGGACATTTATCATATTCTGGGCTTTAAAACAAGTTTTAAAACATTTAAAAAGTGTTCAAGGCATTCAAAGTGTGTTCTCTGACCATGATGGAATTAAATTAGAAACGAATAACAGAAAGATTCCTGGAAAATCTCCACATATTTTGAAACCAAATAATGCACCCTGCCTATCTTGGGGTCTAGTGGGAGGTATTTGGTCACATTTCTCTTCTGCTTGCGATTTTAATAGATAAAACAGTAAAGGCATCGCGATGATTTAGATTCAGTCATACTTACCTGTTCCTTCCACTTTGGAACAGTTTGATCCCCAGTGGGCTTTTGTATTGAAGGTCTTTATGCACAAAGAACTAAATCACACAAACTCTCTGAGAGGAAAAAGCTGATTAAAAATTTTAAAATACAGTGTAATATAATATTTAAAGGCAAGTATCATTTTATTGCCTTTATAAATATAGTTCTTTAGCCAACTGTTTCAGGTAGAATAGTTTGAGGAGTTGTTTTTAAAAACATACATAAAATATAAAAATGAAAATATTTTAATGCTTAATAATTAGTATGGTGTTTATAAGTTTGCTTTAGAGAATAGATAAGAATGTTATGGGTAAATAGATGCTTCCAATCTGTTCATATAGTATATGCATAAATAATTTGTTCTTTTAAATTAATAAATATAAATATTTTATTTTCTATTAGTGGCTGTAACAATATTTCCAGCCGTGCCCCTCTCCCCCCCCCCGAACCCCCCCCCCAGGACTTAGACATTCCTCCCAATAAGAGGTGGAGTCTGATTCCCTTGCTCTTGACTGTGGACTGGCTGTAGTGACTTCCGGCTGCTGAATAGATGGGGTGGAAATGGTGCTCTGACCTTCCACGGCCAGGTCAGAAAAGGTGAGATAGCAGCCACCTGGCACCCTCTCTCAGGCTGCCTGCCTTCAGAGCCCTGTCACCATGATCTGAGAAAGTCTGAGGAGTGACCCCATGAATATGCCAATGTGGGCAGGAACTGAGGCCCCCAGGTGACAGCCAGCACTGACCCCCAGACATGTGAGGGAGGGAACTTTCAGGTGATTTCAGCCATCAGCCTCAAGTCTTTCATCGGAGGATTCAGACATAATGGATGGAGGACAACTTCTCCCCGTGAGTTCTGTCTAATTCTCGGGAGAATGCATGGGCAAAATGAGGGGGCGCCTGGCGTTGTTGATCTTTCACAACCCCGTTATTGGACCGCCACTGCCATCTTATTTCCTTACCAGTCTGTTTAACAAACCCATTTTAATGTCCTAGTCTTCATAAAGAATCACATATTTTGAATTTGGATTCTTAATAAGGTTTCCGTACACACTGTTTCTATACAGACTGTCTATGCATAGTTACCGCATGTGTGGTTACACGGTATACTTTGATCCATTCCTGAATATCTCACTGAATGGGGAAATAGTACACATGGATCTCAGAAAAGGCCACAATCTCCCATGAGCCAATGTGTGGTTAGATCACAAATCTCAGCCATAAGGCCAGATACACTATAGAGTTTTGCCACTGTGGTCCTGGAGCTGAATGGACCAGGTATAAATTCCAGTTTACCATGTAGCAACTGTGTATATAAGAATGACTTCTACATCACCTCTGAGCCTTCATTCCTCATCTGTTTTTATGGGGGGAGAGTTATAATAATAGCACCAATTTTATAGGATTGCTCCAATGAAGAAATGATTTAATGCACATGGTAGCCACCCAACTAAATGTTGACTACTAGGGTTATGCATATGAAATTGTCCATTTAAATACATGCCTTGTCAGACTACCTTAACATCCAAATCTGGAAAATTTCCCCTAATCACCCACTGCTGACCAGAGCTTGTAAAATCGACTTTTACAGGAATTCACCATGCTGTTAATTGGGGTGACTTCCCAGACACAGTCTGATCACTACTGTTGCCCCTTCCGAACACTCCTGGAGAAGTGCAAACTGCCCCCACAGGACCCTGGGCTAATACCCACTGGATCCCAGGTCAGCAGACTTGTGTCTTGGTGAATTTTAGTTCAGGCAAGAGATTCAATTCTCTTGGCTTGTGTCACTGAGAGAAACACAGGAAAAATTTTACAGGATGATAATTTCCCGCAGACTTTTCGAGAAGTTCCACTGTGTGTTTTGGAAACAATGTGGTTAAAATAAAACCCAAAGTATTGCTTTTATCATCCAACAGTCTGATTGGGTTGACTCAGTGCACTCGCTTTGGGGACGGGCCCTCGTCTCTCTCCCTCAGCCCTTCCTGGGAGAACAGTCTTGTGTGATTTTAATGTGATCATGTCTTTACCATGTGGTCTATCAGCTGTCACTGTCAGTGTGTTTGTGAGTGTCTAGAAGGGGTTTTAATTGGCAAGATCTTTAGTAAAATTTGCAAATTAGTGATCCACCGGCTGATGTTATGACAATGTCTAAACACTATCAGTGCCATTTTAAAATAATCTTTCATCGATACAACATTTATCTTAATCAGCCAGAAAATGCTGGTCCCGAAGGAAGCTGCCTGCAGTTTTGGGGATTAGGCACTGAGTTATCGGATGGCTTGCTGAACTGAACTTGATTTATTCGGGAAAAAAAGAGATTTATTGACGTTACTTACATTTTGTTCAACCAGCAGGTCAGTGTGCTGAGTGATCGGAATGTAGACCCAGGGATCTGGGTGGAAATACGCTTGTCTTTGATGGGGTGGCATGGTATGAGAACCATCAGCCTAAGAGTCCTGCTGACTTAGTTTTAATATTGGCTGAGCCAAAATTTGTTTGTATGACAACCACAGCTCAAGGTGATGGAGTACTTACTTTACACCAGGCGCTCTACACCCATTGCTTTGTTCCTCGTAGCACTATGAGGTGAAAACTATAGCATCTGCTATTTAGAGGTGAAGAAACAAACGGAGATGCAGGGTGTGGAATAATCTTGCCATGGCTGGTGGCCATGCAGCTAGTAAGTGGTGGAGATCCAGGTCTCTCTGCCCTGATGGCTGAGGTCTAGACAATCATGAGTTAGCTCTCACTGAAAAGTCCCTTAATGCTCATGAGCCTAGATTTTCTCATCTGTACAATGAAACAGTTGCACTAGATCTTTTGATTATCATTCAGCAAGAGTAGAATTGTAGCTCAGAAAGAGTAGGATTCTTTGTAGCTTGCACTGTATATCTGGATTTCTGGGTTATTGAGGGGTTGGTTGTATTATGGTTTATATTCTCGTGATACCTGATGAGGTCCTTGTAGTATCCTTGGGAGGATGTCAAATTAATGTTGTTACTGATTATTTTAAGTGGATCAGCAGCCTAACAAGTACCCTTTGTCTCTAGGTTAACACTGAAGTGTATATGACAACTCTTCTCACTAACTTATAGATGTGAATTGTGTCAGCCAAAAGTACCAACCTTCTCTTTCATTCCAGTGATATCAGCAAGTTCCTGGCCATGCTCAGCAGCCCCTGGGTGCCCTATGAGTATTCTGGGGCTACCTGATTAATATTCATTGTAGTATATCAGCTTTGGGGTCATTTAATTTAAATTTGAACAAATTCTTGGCTCTATCCAACTGCACCAAAATGCATCAAAGTATATTTTTCTGCTATGAATTCTGCCCCAAAGCATGAAATTCAGTATAAACTTAGCCTCGTCTGCAGGCTAGAGATGCCAGATGGCTGTTAAAACGGACCCTTGTTTGGCCTTTTCTCTTATAAAAATAATTTATGACCTGCTGCTCTGAACTTCCCATCGAGGTTCTGCAGGCACCCTGACAGTTTTCTCCGACATTGGTAACCACCCTGTGCAGCCTCGGACAACATTGTTCTTGGCAGTAGCCTGAGAATATCATGAAAGGATCACTCGGAATTCCAGCCTCCTCATTTTGCACAATGTTGTTACTATCTAGAGACAACCCTGAGAGATGGACTGTCAGAACTCAGGACTTCAAGTCTCTTTGGGTTTCAAAGCATGAGTTGCAGTTTCTGTGCACCCCAGGCTTCCTTTGTAAAAGGGGCAATGCAATGCCTGCTTTTCCGAGATCCTGGGAGGATTACATGAAACTGTGACTGTGGAAATGCCTGGTGTGGTGTTGACGTTTGTCGTTAGTCATCATCATGGCAAGGACACGGAGGATTCTCTCATATACTATATACCCAGATTTTTGAGCTATTTCTCTGAATTTCTAGGATTGTAGAAGACTTGTGTGTACCCTGAAGGACCTCAAGTTTATGGTTTTCTGATGTGGCCCTGAGAAACATGAGATCCAACTAGTCAAACAAACCCACTCTCTTTCCAAGAATGGCTCAATCCAATCTATCTCTTCCTTCCATCTTTCTCAGGTCCTACCATCAGGGAATTACTTTGTTTTTGTTGCAGTTACTATTGCTGTGTAACAAATTACCCCTATTTTATGGTGTCAAACGCTGATCACTTTATTATGCTCATAGACTTTGTGGGTCACGGATTTGGACAGGGCACACAGGGATGAGTCATTTTCTGCTCCTTGATGTCTAGGGCACGGGCTGGGACGATATGAACAGGATTCTCAGTTCTATCATGGAAGTCTCATTTGGGTATATCTGAGGGAATCTAGTCTCCTGCTTGTGCCCTGATTACCAAGCATCCAGATAAACTACCACAAAGTCGATATGGCTTTATGGGCTCACAGTTCGAAGGCTAGAAGTCTGAAACCAAACCATGTTCCCTCTGAGGGCTCTAGGGCAGAATTCTTCCCTGGGCCTGGGCTTATGGCCACATAACTTCGATCTGCTTCTGTTGTCACATGACCTTCTTCCCTACAAGTCCGTCTGGGTCTTCAAATCCCCCTGTCTTTTCTCTCAAAAGGATTGCAGTCATTGGATTTGGGGCTCACGCTCAATCCAGAATGATTTTTTTATTAATTAATTTATTTTTGTCACAGATGTTTCTCCTTTTCCCCCCGCAGACACCCTCCTCCCGATCCCCCCCACCCATAGCATTGTTGGTCTACATCCATTGGTCATGTAAATATGCATATAAGTTCTTTGGTTTATCTCTTCCTCTGAGGTCTGTCATGTCTACTTCTATGTCTCTAGGTCTATTTTGTTTGTAATATTCCACAAATAAGTGAGATCATGTGATATTTATCTTTCTCTGTAAATCCAGAATGATTTCATCTTAAGATCCATAATTAATTACAGTGGTAAAGAACTTATTTCCAACTATAGTCACTTTCTGAAGTTTTGGATGACCATGGAATTTGGGGGACACTATTAAATCCACTACGCTGTTTTTTTTTTTTTTTGCTTTGGGATATCTTGGTTTTCCCATACCAAGCAAGAATGCTAAAAATGTGCTGGGCAACCAGGCAGCATGACAAATATCCTGTAAGGATGCTCCGAAGAAAAGTAGGACAAGATCAGGGAAGAGAGGGTGAGACGAGGGTGGGATGGGAAATGTTCTGAGAAGAACGTTCCTTCCACATGGACAGAGCCCCAAGTCCCAGGTGCTGTGGTTTGAAGTACAGGCAGGAGGCTGGTGTGGCTGGAATGGGCACAAGGGAGATGGGAGGAGATGAGGTTGGGTGTCAGGCCATTTGTAGGCCATTGTGAGCCTTTGGGCTTCATTTTAAGGGTAATTAACACCCGTGGCAGTTTTTGAACATGAGAACAGGCTAATCATGTTTACATTTTTAAAAAGTCACTTGAGCTGCTGGGTGGAAACTAGACACAGAGTGGAAAGAGTGGATCAGGGATCAGCTTGATGAGACCAAGGACATTCCAGTCATTGAGGCAAGAAATAGGGGTGCCTTGGACAAGGCGGGGAGTAGTGGGTGCAATGAGAAGAAGGAGTAGGATACATTTTGAAGGCAGAATTGACGGAACTTGCTGATGGTCTGGATGTGAAGTGTGAGAGAAAGGAAAGAGTCAAGGATGAATCTGAGGTTGTGGCCAGAGCACCCCAGTAAATAGGTAAATGGTAGGGTTCCTTTCTGAGATGAGGAAGACAATGGTGTAGTAGGATTTAGGGGTACAATAGGAAATCAGGAGTGCATGTTTGGATACACTAACTTTGGAAACTTCATTAAACATCCTAGAAGAAGAACGTTGGGTCTTAACTCTGGAGCTTAGCAGAGAAGTCAAGATGGGGATTTAGAGTTGGGAGCCATCAGCGGAGTGTAAAAGCGCAGTGCCGAGTGAGAGCACCCAGAAAGTGTGTGGATAAGGAGAAAGCGTGGGCAGAACTAAGACCTGAGGCATCCCAACATTTACAGGTCAACAAGATGTCTTGACGGCCCGGACCCTACTGGTAATACCTAGAGCCCCCTCCACTCCAGCTCCTCAATTCTTGTTTTTGCAAGATTCTTCTTTATGGGTCTGGGCAGTTTCAGCCTCTTGGTTTTGAGATCAGCTATATGGCCAAAATTGTATTGGTTGCATCTTACTCATATCTGAATGCTTTGGATAAGGGAGCACGTTACTCCTGGAAAGTCCCATCTGCTATATTCTTGTTCTCTACTTGCATACCTGGAGACAAATGAGTCATGGATGGCTGAGTAGGCCTGTCTTCTCTGATTCACCATCTCATTCCTCCCCCTGCCTTCCCTGTCCACTCAGGACATATGGCTGGAGCAGCCACCACACCTGCATAAGCACTTGCATTCACAGACCCAGCTGTTCGGGGCTCACCTGAGCACACCTGTTACCCTTTTCTTTGAAAAGCTGGCTATTGATTTCTGACTTCAAAGCTTCAAATCTTATAGGTGAAACCTTTAAGGTATTTATCTGCCCCCAAGTGCCCACATTCCAAATGGCCTTAGTCGGCCTGCATTTTATCTTTTGCTTTTGGATGATTCGAATTTGGTGACATGAGAGAGCTTGGGAGGCAGGGGGAGGAGTTGCCAAGATGCCTGGTTCCTCTAACCGTTGACTCACTACCACCTGATCCAGTTTATGGAAACTGAAACCAGACCTATTGGAAGCCTTGATGGATGTGGCATGTGTAGCAGGTGGGACGTGGCTAGGAAGAAAGGCAAAGGGGAGCCTGGGGAACAGTGCACGTTCAATGTGACCCGCAACACATGTAAGGTTGCAGCGCTTCATCAGATTCTTCTCCACGAGTGCAAAGCCCAGCCCATTCCCCGTCGCGGCAAAGCTGTGTCGTTCTCCTATGTGTGCACGCACACGCACACTCAGCCGTGCTTCAGACCAGGCCTTCGCCAACACTGGCTTCTTATTAAGTGCTTCAGATTTAGGATGAAAGAATATATAAGATCAGAAACTTTTCCGTTTGTTCTGAGCATGAAAGAACGTTGTGCCTGTAAAATATATACTGGCTTGCATTCGAACATAAATATGTACCACAACACAATTCCTTCCAGCTCAGAGCCGGGTTTCAGGGAGCCTTGGAATCGAATGAGCATTGCCTGACTTTTTAGTCCCATTACCCAGTGAAATCCCATCCAAACCCAGCCTTATTCCCGGTATAAAACATCATAGATGACTCCGGAGCGTCTCTCTGAGGCTGTAGATTTCGGTAGATAACTACCTAGTTCCTCTGGTTTTGTTACCAAGCTGCTTCCCTCCTTCCTTTATTCTCCAACAGCGAGGCTTTCTCTGTAAACTGCTGTTTTTTGCTTTTTAATATGCCTGTTCCTATCTCTCCATGCTTAAAATGCAAAGGCCCATGGTATCTGGACTCTAACAACCTCCTTTCTGTTCCCCCCATTCTTCCCTCCTCTTCCGTGTATACGACACCACCGTATTTCTTTGGTCTGCTTTCTGCATCAGTGACTGTCAACTCTTGACCGTGGACTTGAGCGATCCGAAGAAGAGGAAATCCAGCCTTAGTCGGGAGTGCTGGGGACCAAGGATGTGGCTGGAGATTTATGACCACTGCCCACATGGAGATGCCTCAGGAAATCAAAGGAGGTGTCTCCCAGCCAGGCTCCCCAAGGCCCTGTGACTCAGGATGTGTGCCCTTGGCTGTGAAACCTTCCCCCAGCAACTCTGCTGAGCCGCATGCTAGGGGGCCTCGATGTGCTCCTGCAGCCCCCCGATGCCCCACTTGCATTCTTACCACACGTGACATGGAGTCGTCTGTTTGTCCCTGGATCCCGTCGGGCTGGGACTGATGACCTTCTGCTGCATTCGAATGACAGCACGGAGACTTGCCCTCAGCCCGTACCCGCTCAGTTCAGCCACATCCCTTCCTTCGTTCGTGTGGTCCCTCGTTTGCAAATATTTATTGCTTGCTGTATGCCAGACACTGTTCTAGCTGTTGAACAATTGAACAAATAAGCAAAAGTGGGGAGAACTGTTGCTGTTTCCTCAGGCTGCTGTCCCTTTGTGTTCCTCTTGAAGTGTATTTTAAATTGATTTCACTTGGCTAATTACCATGCTAATGAATGGTAGCAGGGTGAGTGGTGAGAATTAGCTATGTCAAGAGGGGGTGTCTGGTGGCTCCCTTCCCCACAACTACCCACCCCCCATTTTCATTTTTATGTCTTCCCCATTCCTTTTCCATCCCTGTTCCTGCTGGAAGAAGAATTTGGGCCCCGTCCGTGATTGGGGACAGACGCGTGCTGTCCTGTCTGGTGAACTGGCAGGCCAGCTGGAAGGGACATAAACCAGATTCCGCACCGACGCCGTGGGGTCCCAGAGGGAAGCCTCTCTGAGGTGGCTCTGAGGGTGCGACGGGGTGAGGGGGGCCTCTCTGCGCTCTGCACCCCTTGATGTCCACCGCTCTGCTAAGGGATCCGACGCCGTCATGGGTGGAATGTGTGCGTCTCCCCCAAATTCCTGTGTTGAAACCCGACCTGTGTGATGGTGTGAGGAGGCGGGGCCTTTGGGAGGTGATCCGGTCACGAGTGTGCCATCCCCGGGAACAGGCGCCTTAGAAAGGGACTCCAGGGAGCTCTCCCGTGAGCCACGTGAGGTCACAGAGAGAGAGGCCTCCGTGGAGCAGAACGTGCACCCTCGCCTCACGCCGAGTTCGCCTGCACGTGGGTCTGGGGCTCCGGTCTCCAGGGATGTGAGGACTGCTTGTTGGTTAACAGCGGCCTGTGGTGCAGCCACCTGAACGGACTCAGGCACAGAGCAGTACATGGCTGGCAGGTGGACATGTCCCTTTATCTCAGAAATAGCTTCTGGGGCTGTTGCTGGACCACAAGGACAAGAGCGCGTGTGTGAGACAATGGGCCCCAGAGTGGAGCAGGGAGCGTCTGCCTCCTCCGAGTTCAGGTGGCCCCCGGGTCGCCTGGAGACATCTCAGACAGTAGCAGGAACTCTGCACCATGGCAGGGTTTAGTGGGGTAGGAAAAGTCACTGTTAGTGTGGCGTGACCTTTCACACCTGCACAGGCAGGTGGACACGGAGGCCATGCTTGTTTCCGGCCTTTTCGATGGCTCTGCTTACGTCGGCACTCACCTCTGCGCAGGCCCGGGTGGGGCCGCAGGCCGGTGCAGCCCCACTGTAGGCTCTCCCGGGCACCCCTGGGTGCAGGCTCTTCCCTCCTTTCGTCCCCCCTGCTCCCTGACTCTGCTCTCCACTTCTCAGGCCCCCTGGAAGTGGGTACCCATTTGGGAAGATTATTTTCTGTTGAAAGTCCTAGAGATTCCACATCTGGATCCTGACAGAACGGGGCAACCCTCCTGCCTTGGCATCCTTGCAGCGGGGGGCACCCATTGGCACACTCTCTGAGAGGATGCAAATATTAGCTTACTCTTTTTCTCACTTGCAAATGTCCCATAGAAAGGAGCACATGAATTCACCGGGGCATCTCAGTCCTAGCAGCTGATTTGCCGTAACAGGATTCCTCTTGGGTGGATTTTCCATTTAAAGGTGAAGAAACCATGGGTAGCCTCAGCCCACAAATCTCTGCAATGAGCATTTCAGGCACAAGCGACAGATTGGCGTGAGAAGTCTTTTTGGTGAGGACAGAGCTTTCATAGGGCGCTTATAATCAATGTTAATATGTGTATGAATCTCTGGGAATCCTGTTAAAAGAGACTTTGATTCAGTGGGCCTGGAATGGAAACTGAGATTCTGCTTTTCTAACCGGCTCCCAGGTGATGAACTGCTGAGACCACCCTGAGTAATGAGGCCGTAAGTCCCAGAGGCCACCTGGGCAAAGTTCTCTCCTCCACACCCGTGGTGACTGCGCATGCTGCAGGCCAGGGAACCCTTTCCCAAGTGTTGAATGAGCTTATTAAGTTGGCTATTTGAAAGAGGAAGGGAAGTTTCTTATAACCGAGAGGGAAGTCATTCCAAACTGGAGTTCAGTTACATAAACAGAGTTTTATGAATGATGTTCTTGTTTTCCTACAACTGGTATTAATACTGTTTCAAAAATGTTGCAGAGAGGGGCATGGGAAGTGTGTGTGTGTGTGTGTGTTGGGGGTGTATTATTAGGATCAACAATGTGCAGAAGTAATTTCTTTGATTAGGGAAGCTTGTAAACAGGTCAAGTCTCAAAGGTGGAGCAGGGTTATGAGAGCTGGCAGAAGTAAAAAAATAAAACAGTCATTTGCAGAATCAGAGACAACTGCTGCCTCACCTCCTCCCTTATTTCTCTGTCCAGCTGAGCAATCACAGTGGTATTTAGCTCCTCGCCAGAGCGCCCCGCGGGCTGTCCGACCTCCGTCAGATGGCCTGACCCGGCTCTTTTTCAGTGTGAGTGGGAAGACGGTGGAAGTCACTGGGCTTGTCCCCTCAGTGTTTGCTGCCCGGGGCATCCTCTGGGTGATGCTAGAAGACAAGTTCTTGTCATTACCAGAGCCCCGTGATTCTCACCTGCAGTCCCCAGCAAGGACCCCACCATGGGCCCAGGGCACTGAGCGAGGCTCACTGGGAGGCACAAAAGATAAAGAGAGCTGGTTCTTGCCACGGCGGATCTTATAAGGTATCTGGGAACGGAAGAGTCACATTTTAAAGATCATCAGCCACATCAAGCCGGGGATCGTAAGTTCCAAACGAGTGACACGCACACTGAGGTGATCAGAAAGGCTTCGGGGAGAAGGTAGTAATTGATTTAGTCCTGGAAGGGAAGGAAGAAACCAACGTGCCGGGGAGGTCTGCAGCGGAGCAGCCTCCAGGGACACGCTCTTGCCCAAATCCCTTCGACGACAGAAGTGCCGGTGGCCCGCGTGCTGGCGACCTGAGTGCGGAGGGCCAGGCGGGCTGGGAGCGCACAGCACGCCTCGCTGCGCAGAATCAGGTCCAGGTGAGGGCGCCCTTAAATTCCACCTTCATAATTTTCCTAAAAACATGATTTATGGGGAGACGCTCTCATCAGGCAGTCCCCATGTCTCCCCGTACTTCAGGAAACCCCTGAGCACCTGCTTTTCAGCTTTAAAAACTGTCACTTACACTTTAAACCCGAAGCATTTAATTTGGAAAGCACTGCAGACAGAGATTATTAGGAGCAGGGTTAGAAAAACGCCATAACGATCTAGAAAAATCTCCACCAGAGCTTTTTTTTTTTTTAATTTTAAACTTTAGGCTTCACATTTCAAAGTTTTATCAAACAGGCCCCCACCCTCCATCCCCCACCCCCCACCCCATAATTTAAACCATTGTTTTCCAAGGGAAATTTAATAATAAGACCCGCCATGTGTTTCTGCTTAATTTTGGAAGCCTGTGTTGTGCAGTCAAAGATTCTCATTTGAAAATAATTCCTGTCCTTATTCTAAAACTGCCAGGGGAATAAAATTTGAAAAACATGTTGCAGCTCTCAAGTTTATGTTTTGCCTAAAGCCAAGCAGCCCTGGAAGATCAAAGTTGGGAGTGTAGTTCTAAAGTTAGAACCACTGCCTTGCAAGGCGCTCACAAGGAGCCCAACGCAGCTGCCGCCCCAGCCCACCGGGAATTAGCTCCGTGCGCAGGACCCCCGGCCCCTCCCCTGGGCAGGGCCCGGCTTGGGGCCCCTGTCTCGTGGGAAGCCGATCCCCACAGAGGAGGGGCGGGGGTATTTTTTGGACCATATGTACATGCAGTATACCCCCTGCACTCCACAGTTTGCATTTGGGAGGAGCCTGTGTTTGCTGTCTGCGGGTCTGCCCTCAGTGGGGGCTATTTGTCAACGTGACAGATTCATCGAAGGATGTTTGAGGATGGGCAGACCGGGGCATGTCTGCTAGTCTCAAGCCCCCTCTTGTTCACTCTTAAAAAGGAAAGATGTATGTGTGTGTGTATTACAAATTTTTTTTTTTTTTTCTCAAGCCTCAAAGCCCTACCTCTCCTGTCCCTTATCAAATCCCTAGGTTGGCTCCTTGAAGTCTGTAGGTTTTTGTTTCTTAAAGCAGCAGAATGACACTCCGCGGCGGCAGTAGACCTTCCGAAGGCCTCTCCAGCTCTCCGTCACCCCCTCTAGCAGCTCTGCCTGCTGCCAGTGAGCCACTGGTCCCATCAAATGTTATGGTTCAGAAACTGTACGTGTCCGAGTAGGTGTGTGACTCAGGCATAAATGTGGCTCTCTCGTGAAAGGGGTCCTAGCGTGGTACCACTGCAAATGCACTTGACCCACCAACGCGCCTCGGGCTAGCTAGAAACAAAACTGAACTTTGGAAGACTGGCCGGTGAGGATGCGAGGCCCAGGGCTCTTCCCTTCAGGTGTGATCTGCTGGGATCCCGCCAACGGCAAGTGTTCTCCAGTGACCCTGACGGGCCACTCGTGCACGGAGGCTCCCTGGTGACGGCCGTTCCCCCGCAGCTGTTCTGGGAGATGCAGGCAAAGCAGCTGCCCATTTCAATCTGAGCACGCTCCCCACCACTTCTCAGTTTCAGATAGACGGGTTTTACCATGGCTCCTGACTTCACAGTTCCTGACGGCCTCTCGTGTGCAGTGATAAGGGGGAAAGGTGAACCGCTGAGTTTCGCTCAAGCTGTCCCCGTAGTGATGTCACCCTCAGAAAGCTGTATTCCTTTCCTAGAACAGAGGAGATGCTGGGTGATGCATTCTCCCTCCCCATAGATGTCTACAAAAACTATCTGGAAATTTTTGTGCTGTGGTTGCAGGAGAGACAGACCTCTTTCGAGTTGTTCTGAGTTACGGAGGCCCCCGGGGCAGTTGCCCAGTTAGCCAAAGCTTCTCTGTGTGGTGCTCTGAACCAGGACTGAACTCCAATCCTGGGAGAGAATGACACATCATTTAATCAATCTCTACCTTTCCAAATTCCAGTCCTAAAAGTTGCTTGAGATAGAGGCCTTCATGTTGATGGTAGAAGGGTTAAGATTTTGGAGGCTGTTGGGATGGACTGATGCAAGAAGACATGAAATTTGGCCGGCCAGTGTGGCTCAGTGGTTGAGCATCAACCCATGCACCAAGAGGTCACCAGTTCAATTCCCAGTCAGGACACATGCCCAGGTTGTGGGCCAAATCCCCAGTGGGGTGCATTTGTGAGGCGGCCAATTGATGTTCTCTCTCATCGATGTTTCTATCTCTCTCTCTCCCTCTCCCTTCCTCTCTCTCTCTAGTCAAAAAAGAAAAAAAAATTTAATGAAGACATGAAATTTGAGGAGGGTGGAGGGCAGAGTGTTTGGACTGAATGGCATGCCCCCCAAATTCATGTCTTAACCTCAGCACCTCAGAATGTAAATGTATTTGGAGACAGGGTCTTTAAACAGTAAGAAGTTAAAATGAAGTCACTGGGGTGGGCCCAAACCCAGTATGACAGATGTCCTTACAAAAAGGGGAAAACTGGACATGAAGATACAAGTCGAGGGAAGATGGTATGTGAAGACACGGAGAAAGCAGCCATCTGCAGGCCCAGGAGAGGGGCCGAAGAAGAAATGAACCTTCTGACACCTCGACCTTGGACTTACAGCCTCCAGAACTGTGGGACAAGAAGTACGTGTAGTCTAAGGCCCCGGTCTGTGTGGTTCGGGACGGTGGCCGACTGAAACAGATCCGGTACAATGCAAGACTGGCCAAGGTCACGCCAGAGAGAGCTACTGGACTCCCCCCCCCCCCAAATGTCCCTGGCTGGACGTTCTTGGAATGACAGAGAATGAGTAGATAGAGCCCATCTTGTTGGGTGTGTTTTACAAACCTGCCTTTTTGGGGATCCATTAAAGGAAAGGGGGGCTGGTTGCCCTAGGGACATGACTCTGTGCAGTTCTCATTGTGGGGAGAAAGCACGAGACCACCAAACTGGCAATTTCTCACAATACCAGGTGCGTTGCAGATTGGTGTGTGGGCTTTTGTGAATTGGTTGCATATAAATGAGGAACATTTAAATAAAAAGGAGATGTAGAAACTTTCACTAGTGTGGGGCTTTTATTTATAGCTCCTTCTGCCCAGGGCTGAGTCCCCTTGCCCTTGAGTCTGTGTTATGGTGATCGCACTTAGAGCGCCTGTGTCTGAAGTGCTGTCCGTTAGGGTGCGGCTAGCTCCTCTTTTATGTGAAAAACGGGGAGAATGGCCTGAGAAGATGGGGTGCTGAGGAAGCTGACTTGGCAGAGGGTGTGATTTCAGTGGAAGGAGAATGGACTGAAGGTCGGAAGCCTGTGCCTGGCCCCAGCCCGAGCAGGACTGTGGAGGTGATGTGGGCATGTTCTCTAGCTAAGCGAAGGCCGAGCAGAGGAAGGCTACGGTCGCTTGTCACTCTGATCCCCGGAGCTCAGAAGCAAGGCCAGTGGCAGTGCGGCCTTCGCAGCAGGAGCGCAGAGCCCCGGCCAGGCCTGTCCTGTCCTCCCCATTTGACCGTGACATCATTCTCTTCTAAAACAGGTTCCGGGGCATCTCCCCAGGGCATCTTCCAGCCTGGTGGCATCGGTGCGAAGTCCCCAAGCCTCCCCCCATCCTCTGTGCCACTCTGCCCCTTCTTGGCCTTCACTGCCTGCTCGGACGTTTGCTGCTCAGTGTGGTCTTTTTAGCCCCAAGAGGAACTTGCAGGGGAAGTTTTTGCTCCTGCAGGATTGTTTGGGGGTCTTTTCCTCCCGCAGCCTAGAAAGTCTTGACTGAGAGCATGTACTGTCACCTCGCATTTGTCGCCTCTCTCATCGCCGTCAGACAGTGTAAAGGAGATGATGTCTGTAGCACAGTGAGAACATAGTAAGCGCTTGTGTATTAGGTTCTTGCTCCTTTGCAACACTTCTGTACTAATTATCTGCTTTATGTGTTCGCACTCAGTAGGTGTGGCTTATGTCGCCAATGCGTGTCTTAGCGTCACAACTAGGTGAGGCTCCTGTCAGACTGTTTGTAGTCTGACTCCCTCCAAGTTACCGATTTGCACAGAGTAGGTCCTCAAAATGTATTGTTGATGGATTAATTCCTGGCTCCCCAGCTTCCCCAAAGGGCCATACCTTTGAGGGCTCCCTGGTTACAGGACTCTTTAGGATTCTGACAGTATTGTTATGTATTCTTGGTGTTGATGCAAATGGCCTCTGAGCTTTCTGAGCATCTCCCTATGTCACGCTGAAATTTTAGACTCACTTCTAGGATTTTCACACACAACAATGGGGTATTTATTTATTTTTAGTAGATGTGACAGTGTTTAGCATGCATCTGACATCAGACGCCGAGTGTTAATTGCCGACAATACGGCCCATGTCGAAACAGCCCAGTGGTAATAACGTCGGAGAGAAAGTAGGCGCCTCAGTATTGCGAAGTGAACACACTCTGGTTGTCACAGGGATGCATAGATCCAGATTAATAGTATCATAGAAAAACTATTCAATGTGTATTATTTCTTTTCAAAGGGTCATAAGAAATAAGCCCATAAAAGGAAGTGCTGGTCAATGAAGAGTCACAGAACGTGCGGATTTGGGGGCACGTTTGGGCACATTTGTGTTCAGTGAAGCTGCTCGTTTCCTGGGGTTCAGACTTGGGGAAGAGTCGTCAGACCTGTGCGCAGTTTGCTTGAATGCTGAGGGAACTGGGGATGTTCAGCAGGGGGAAGAGAAAATTCTGGGTTACAAGGGAGCAGCCTTAAAACATCTTGTGAAAGAGGAAATGTATTCGTTTGGGAGGCACCGCTGGAAGAACTTGAACCTGGGGGGAAGAGGCGGGGAGAAATAGTTTGGTCCGGGGCTGGACGGAGAGAGCTTTCTAACAGCAAGCTCGGCTGTGCTGAAGCGGAGATGGGCCCTGGCAGGTTAACGCAGGGTAGGTGTGGGGGGAGTCAGAGGACCACCGGAGCCCCCCCCACCCCATCCTGGGATTTGCGATCTTTTATGTCGGGGTCCATAATTTTAGAGAATGGACTTAACATTTCTAACACAGGTCAAAATCACAACGACGCAGTTCCGAGATGTTGGGAACAGGACAAAATTGTGGCTCTAAGCTGGATTGATTGTAGGTCCTTTGGTTATCCATTACTTCCTGGCCTTGAAACACATCTGCGGATTAATCACATCTCAAAGGAAAAGGGAGTCTGTGTAGGATCTCGGAGTCTCGACACGGAAGACCACAGGCAGAGAGTAGTTATGATGACCCCCAAATGGCTTGGGACTGTCTCCACAGAGACACCTGTAGGAAGGCAGGAGCCAATTATCTAAGGAACGAGGCCAAAAAGGGGTAGCTTCGGCTTGAGGGATTCAGTAATTGTCTCTGTTCTTCCTATGACACTGGAAGGAGTGAGCTGCCCTTTGTATAGTCTGGGGTAAGTCATGGAACCTCTTCTGTTCCACTGGGGAAATAGGGACCACAAAGCCGTGTGCAGAAGCACCACAGGGGCTGCCGTGAGGGTTAACCTCCTGGTAGCGTCTGACCCCCCGCGTGGAAATGGCTATCTGATCAACGTAAGGGAACAAGAATAACTTGCCTGTGGGAATATTCCTGTGGCAGTAGCTAGTGATGTTGACGTGTTTGTTCTAGTAAAGGAACAAACAAACAAATAAAAACAGCACAGCAGGGCCTGGGGTGTGGATCTCCTCTGTTTGCATAGAGCCTGGCATTTTAATGTTTCCCTTTCTTGGGAAAATATCAATGACTTGGTCTCTTGGACATTTAACAAAACATAAAAGAAATGTAAGCAAGGTGGGTGCCGCCTTCATTTGCTATGAAATAGCTCCCCCAAAACATCCATTGGAATTAAATCAGCGGAATCCACCTTGCTGCTCTCAGACCATCCGTGAAACACCACACTTTTTCTCTCCGCCTGGAGCTTCGGTTTTCTCAGTTTGGACACAACGATCTTCTGGTTCTGGCTCTCCCACCAGCTAACTGGGGACCTTAACAAAAAACACGAACCCTCTTCCCAGCAGGATCTGTCAGAGCGTGTTTAGCTGTGAGTATCGAGAACTCTGGTTCAAAGCAACAAAACATTAAAATAATTTGTTGTTTCGTATAACGAGATGCCTTGTGATGGAGGCGCGGTGGGGTCACGGGGGCCGTTTGCGTCGTCAGGGAGGTGGCCTTGTGCTGGCAGCAGCTTCAGGCGTCACAGCTGGTTATTTCTTCTCCTGAGAAAATGAGCCTTTCTCACACGTCACAGGTAGAACGTCCCTCTTGTCTGACTAGACTAACTCAGGCTTCTAACCAATCACTGGAAAGGTGAATAGGCTAAAGATGGCTTAGAACAGACATTGGCAAACCTCTTCTTAAACAGTCAGATGGTAAATATTTTAGGCTTTGTTGGCTGTAAAGCAAAATCTAGAACATTATGTAGGTACTTATATAACCATTTAACATATAGTCATTTAAAAATATATAAACCATGCTGTGTTAGGGTTCTCCAGAGAAACAGAACCAATAGGATGTGTGTGTATACAAAGGGAGATTTATTTTAAGGAGTCAGCTCATGTGATTATGAGGTTGGCATGTCCAAAATCTGCAAGGTGGGCCAGCAGACTGGCAACCCAGGGAAGGGCCGATACTGCAGTTTGGGTCCAAAGACTACCTGCTGGCAAAATTCTCTCTTATTCATGGCGGGCCATTTTTAAATTTTAGCAAGACCTTCAACTGATTGGTGAGGCCCACCCACATTATGGAGCGCAATCTGCTTTACTCAAAGTCCACCAATTTAAATATAAACCTCATCGAAAAACATCCTCACAGAAATATCCAAAATAATGTTTGACCAATTATCTGGGCACCAGGGCCCAGACAACTTGACACATAAAATTAAATTGTACTTTCTTAGCTCCAGGCTATTCAAAAGCAGAAGGCAGGGCAGATTTTGCCAATGTCTGGCTTCAACTGATACCTGAGATGGGATAGGGTCATTTTTCTTAAGAGTGGGTATCTGGTATGGCCGGTGTGGCTCAGTGGTTGAACATTGACCCATGCACCAAGAGGTCACTGATTCGATTCCTGGTCAGGGCACAGGCCCAGGTTATGGGCCCAATCTCCAGTGGGGGGCATGCAGGAGGCGGCCAACTGATGTTCTCTTTCATCGATGTTTCTCTCTCTCTCCCTCTCCCTTCCTCTCTCTCTAAAATCAATAAAGAAAAAAAAAAGTTTAAGAGTTGGTATCTGAACAAAACCATGATTAGTTAACAGAGAATAAAGATGATAGGTAGACAGCCAATCCTGCTATGCCAGTCCTACCTATTCAACATAGATTTTGGAATAATAAATACAGAAATCCCTTGGGAAACTTTAAAGCATTGCATTGGAGTGTAAGAAAGAAATCCTGATCCAGCACTTGCCCACATTTTTTTTTGAAATGAATGACTCAGTACTTCTATCTGTCAGCGCATGTTTGGCCCGAGTCTTCCCTTCCCATGCAGGAGGCACTTGCCATCCTGTTCCCTGGGCATCCGAGCAAGGCGGCCGGTGACTAACTACTGAGAGGAGAGGAGCTGAGATGCCCGCGGTGATGAGCAGTTCTCCTGTGGGTGGTGAGTCCACCGGGCAGAGGCACTCTGAGTTTGGGAGAAGTGTGGGTGCTCTCCCAGCAGGGGGGTGGGGACAACTTGACTTGTCCTGTTTGCAAGTGTGGGCCCTGACACGCTAATTCTCCTGGCCAGTCCTTAGGGCTCTTTTTCAATGCGGATAGAATGGTAGGTACTCTCGTGGTCCCAGGCACTGTGCTGGGCACGAGTAATGCAGCTCTGTGGACGGTCAGGGGCCTGCCCTCCTGAAGGGCAGTCTAGAGACAGAAACAAATGCAAACAGAGGATCGTGTGGTCTTTAGCTGCAGTGGGTGGGGAGACACTGTCACCTGAGTGCACATTTGGAAATGTGGGAGGGGTGCTTTTGGTTTCTACAGCAACCAGGGCATGCCCTTGACATTTAGCGCCTGGTGGCTGGGGTGTCAAATGTCCCACGGTGCATGGGATGGTCCCATACGACAAAAAATGATCTCACTCAAAATGCCCGTTGTCCCATGGAGATGAAGGAAGGGAATGGGTGATGAATCCCAGTTGAGGGAAGTAGAAGTGTAACACCAGCCCCTTTCCTCTCAGCTGAGGGGCGCTGACCCCCCAGAACAGGAGAGCTGGGATCTGCAGGGCTGACGACTTTGGTTTAAGCTCAGATTCCTGCTGAAATTCAGAAAGGACTGGGGATAGCTTTGGTGGAACAGAGCCTCCACTAATGGTTTTGTAGGTGGTGAATTGCACAACTCCAGGGGGAGCTACTCATGCTTCAGTCACCACAGATTTATGTGACTATTACCACCTTTATCTGGTCGGTGGCAATAAAATCTCCTGAAGGAAGGGCATGCTAATTAATTCACACTGAGCTCGTGGTGGGGCTGGGCCCGAGGTTGACGAGACAGTGGTGTGGCCATGGCTCCCAACGTGAGAACACTCGGGCAGCAGGACTCAGGCGTGACCGTGGCCAGGGGAGGACTCGGGTCCCTGCCCAGCATGCAGTGGGAGCAGTGGACTCAGGCGTGACCGTGGCCAGGGGAGGACTCGGGTCCCGGCCCAGCATGCAGTGGGAGCAGCAATGCAGCTGGGCTTCCGCAGGCTTCAACCCGATGGGGGGACGCATTCAGGTTTCCAGCCACAGTGACAGACTCGGGGATCTTTGCCCTCCTTCACCGACCTGTTTGGGAGGCATCAAGGCCCCAGGTGGGAAGAAAACACATTGTTCTGATCTCCTGCAGAAGCAGATGGACCTGCACCCCAAATCTGGTCTGGATGTTAAGACTGGCGATGCCTCATGCACACCATGAGGGTCTGTAAATGTTACGACCCACAAATGCAAAGACTCCGGGGTGGGCGGGCAGACCACTCGGCGGATCCGACATGACTCCCCGGCCACTGGGAAGGACAGGGCCGGAGCGAGAGTTCCCCAGCACAGAGGCTTGCTGGATGCCAAACGAGGGTTACTCAGACTTTCTTGTCAGCTGGCCCAGATGTGGGGCGCCACTGGAAGAAGGCACCCCTCCTTCAGAGCTCTCAGAAGTCAAACAAAAAATGAACCCAGACCCATCATTACTCACATCCTCTTTTCTTGGGATCCAACCCTGATGATTCTCAGACATTTGGGACGTTGGCCAGGGAGGAGGGCAACAGGGTTCTCCTTCTGCGTGGCCCTCACTGCCACCTGAGAACACGGCAAGGGGGAGTCGAGGCAGGCTTGGTGCACGAGGCACGGGGCCCAGTGGCTATAGCGCAGGTAGGTAACCCAGCACTTCCTAGTGTCTGAGCCAGTCACTGAAACTGATGGAGCTGCTAAGATCGGCTTCAGTCCTGGATCCGAGAACTTCTCTTGTACCCAGTTCCTTGGGCACCTCCGTTAATGAGCACCAAATATTTGCTAGCGACAGGATCTGGGAGGTACAATAAACCAGGTTGCAGATTAAGAAATGATGCGATGAGACTTTGTTTTCATACTTTCTGAATGAAAGATGCCACTGCTCTTAGCCTCCTCCAGAGGATTAAAAATAAAAAAAAAAAGATTATTTATTTTTCAATTGATGAACTGAGCGCGAAATGTATCGCGAGCTAAACACACTTGGGGATATAAGCAAGTAAGAAAAGAAAGTACGTAAAGTTATTGAGGCAGCAATTCAGATTTAATTGCATTTGATACAGACCACCCTTTAAAAATAGTTTGGGAGGTTAAAGGCTGCAGTAATTTATGGAACTATAGTATTGCTTCCAGGGAAGTTGACAAGTCTGGACTGAATCAGGAGAATCAGCATAAATCTCAGCCGATGCCTAATTTTAGAGATGTCTGGTCCTTGCAGGAGTCTTGCCACAGCCAGATGGGGTGGGAGACAACATTTGAGGGTGGAAAAGCAGGAGGTGCCAAACTGAAGCTCAAAAGGTTAAACCCATTTATGTGGCTGATAAATCCTGAGCAAGAATGAATCGATCCGTGGGGAGTGTTGCAGACTGTCACCCAAAACCCTGGGGGGAGGCTGCAGAAGCCTCGGAGGACCACAGGGAAGCGGTTTCATTCCTCCAGGCCTGCGGGACGTATGTCTCCAAAACCCCACAAAGTTCATTCTCCCTGAAGGCCTCCTCAAATGAGATAGCGGGGTGACCTGGGCTCTCCAGGCCTTTGTTACTTTATGTGTTTGACACAGGAATGGGATGCCCGGCCAGTGTGGCTCAGTGGTTGAGCGTCGACCCATGCACCAAGAGGTCACCGGTTCGATTCCTGGTCAGAGCACATGCCCAGGTTGTGGGCCCGATCCCCAGTGAGGGGACATGCAGGAGGCGGCCAATCATTGTATTCTCTCTTTGATGTTTTTATCTCTCTCTCCCTCTCCCTTCCTCTCCCTCTAAAATCAATAAAGAAAGAAAAATTAATTTAAAAAAAAAGAAAGAAAGAAATGGACCTCTCCTCTGTGGAGCAGACTTCCAAGCCCTGTGTGGGTTATTCCCAACCGCTGAGAAACTTTCCCTACTGAGTCCTAGAGAAAATGAGGCCCCCTCCTCTATAGCATTCCTCCTCCCTCCCTCCCTCTTTCCTTCCTTCCTTCCTCCCTCCCTCCTTCCTTCCCTCCTCCCTCCTTCCCTCTTTCCTTCCTTCCTTCCTTCCTTCCTTCCTTCCTTCCTTCCTTCCTTCCTTCCTTCCTTCCTCCCTCCCTCTCTCCCTCCCTCCCTCCTTCCTCCCTCCTCTCTTCTCCTTCTCCCTCCTTCCTCCCTCCCCTCCTTCTCCTCCCTCCCTCCCCTCTTTCTTGCTTCCCTCCTTCCTTCCTCTCTCCTCCTCCCCTCCCTCTTCCCTCCTTCCTCTCCTCTACTCCCCTCCTCTCTTTGCCTTCCTCTTCCTTCCTCCCTCCCTCTCCTCCCTCCTTCCTTCCTCCCTCCTCCTCTTACCTCTCCCCTCCTTCCTTCCCTTCTCCTCCCTCCCTCTCCTTTCCTCCTTTCTCCTCTCCTCTCTTCCTTCCTCCCCCTCCCCTACCTCCTCCTTCCCTCCTTCCTTCCTCCCTCCCTCCCTCCCTCTTCCTCCTCCCTTCTACCTCCTTCCCTTCCCTTCCTCTCCTTCCCTCCCTCCTTCCCTCTTCTCCTTCCTTCTTTCCTCCCTCCCTTCCCTCCTTCCTCCTCTCCTTCCTCCCTCCTCCCTCCCCCCTCCTCTTCTTCTCTCCCTCCTCCCCCCTCCCGTCCTTTCTTTCTTTCTCTCACATTCGCTGCTATATTGTTTTATTTGCTTGTCAATTTGTTTACATCTTCTTCTAGAAGTTCCCACAGAAAAGCCTGTGTCCCACTCGTCCATGTGGGGGCTGCTGTGCCGTAGCTCTTGGCACTGGGGAAGTTCAGTTGTGATAGAAACGGAGCTAACTGAATGGATCAGGCTTGTGATCTTGACGATACATTATAGCTTTGAGCTTCTATAATTTTAAATTCAACTCATGGAGGCCAGACTGAAGAAGGGCACGCAACTGTTGGCATGGCGTTTAGATTCCTCAGAACACTGGTTCTAGTGCTCTTATTATTATGGTTATGATTGTGATCATTATATTATTCTGGAGGAAGGGAGAACATGAGTTAAGAGACTTTCTGAAGCAGCTGACTAACTGCTTATTCATTTAAGGGAGGCACTGCCAGGAACCAAAGCATCAAAGATCATGTTGTGACACATTTGAAGTTTAAGACTGCGATGGATCTGAAAAGTAAGTGTCTCTCAAGCTTTGTTCCCAGACCATCTGCCTGAGAGTCTTGCTTAATAGGCAGATTACTGGGCCCACGTCCTAGACATACGGAGTTAGAATCCCTTGGTGTGCCTCGCAATCTGCATTTTAAAAGATTTCCCTAGTGCCTCCAATGTGCACTACTTATAAACTCGTTTAGGTGGGGACTTGAGAATGGGGACATTGAACCCACATAGCAGTCCTTAGGGTTTTTCCCATGGGGATGGAGCTCAACGTCTGTGTTTTAAATGCACCGACTACTCTTCCTGTGGTTTTGCTACCCAGTCAAAACACAGACGCATGTGTTTAATTTTGCTTATACATTTCAGGGTTTTCTTTTTACAATTTAATTTCTTGGTAATTATGTAAAGTATTTACGTGGTATCAAAGTTAAAGCTTCAAAACAAGGTATAATCACATATGTTTTCTATTCTATTGGCTCCACCCTATTTCCTTTTCCTACCATGGGTAACTCATTTCCTGTATTTTTATGGCTTGTGTTTCCATTTGTTTAAATAGAAGAAGATTCAAGCATACACACACGATAGTTAGATAGATAATAGATAGATAGATAGATAGATAGATAGATAGATAGATAGATAGATAGATATTATTGATATTTGGACTGGATAGTTCTCTGTTGCGGGGGCCAGCCTGTGTATTATTAGATATATAGCAGTATCCCTGGCCTTTACCCACTAGATGCTGATAATATCCACTCAGGTATGACAATTAAAACATGTCTCCAAACATTGTCAAATATCCCCTGGGGGCCAAAATCACATCTGCTTAAAAATCACTGGTTTGCACATATATGTACATGTATAAATATGATTATTTATGTATACATTTATTTCTCCCATTCCTTAACACAGTAACAAACTTCACCTATTTTCTCCATCTTACTTTTTTACTCAACAAAATACATCTTGAGGATTACTCCTGACTATTACATAGAGATATCCCCCCTTCCTTTTCATGGCTGTATAGTACTCCACAGTCCCATTCCTCACTCCACCCCCTGCATTTTGGCCTTCTTCCAGTTTTCACACACAGGTATACAGAAGAGATCCATAATCATTTGGGCTAGCACACTGAGAGTTTCAAGTGCCCGAGAAATGAAAAAAATTGGACAGCAGACTTTAAAACCAGAATTATTTGCCTTCCTCTTGACATCACCTATTAATACTTTATTAAGCTACGAAGCAAGTTGCTTTCTCTCTTACCCATCAGTGACTACTTAAAAAAAACAAACTTTAATTCTTAAAGATCAAATTGTTCAAATCTAAAAGATGTACATGTTTGGCATTATATTAATTATTATCATTGGCTTATCATTACTGGATCTATTTCTAGGTATGTCCAGTACCAATTTGCAAATGGGTAGATTTAAATATGTGGGCTACCCAATGATTTATCAGTTTTATGCAGTACATTTAATTGTTTATTTTCAGATTTGGGGGATTTAAAAAAAAATCTTGCCCTGGCCGGTTTGGCTCAGCGGTTGGAGCGTCAGCCTGCGATCCAGAGAGACCCGGGTTCAGTTCCCGCTAAGGGCACGTATCTCGGTTGCAGTTTGTCCCCAGCCCTGGTTGGTCGTGTGGGTGGCAGCCACTCGATGTGTCCCTTTCAGGTCGATGTTTCTCTCTTTCTCTCCCTTCCTCTCTCTCCCTCCCACTCTATCTGAACAAAAAATGGAAAAATGTCCTCGGGTGAGGATAAAAAAAAAAAAAAATCTTATTGTACCAAAGAGAGTGCTCTGTCCACTATAGTGGCCCTCAATCCCTGTTACCAATTGTGATGATTAAGGAATTCATCCAGGTCACCGTTGGGGAATAAACCTAGAAACTAGGAATTCCCCATCGTTGCTATTGAATAGCAACTAAGAATTTGGTTTCCTGTGAAAATCAGCAGGCAAAAAAAAAAACCCCAACAGTTACAGGATATGAGGTGGGACAAGGAGCTCCCTTGGTGTGGAAACAATTCTCAGAACTGGATCCTGGGACCAGCTCGCACGAAGCCCCCAGCTGGGCCAGAGGAAATTAGTCCTCCGCCTCCACCAAGGGAAGACACAGAGCAGCCCTGAGCTTGGTGATGATGGGCCAAATCCTCACTGTTCACAGAAGCCTTTGAGCACGGAGCCTGCTCCCACGGATGAGTGCGACATCCAGGCGCAGATGAATTATTTTGTCACTATTATCAGACAGACCTATTCAGTACATTTATTCAATGCTGAAAATTAAACCAATTTATTTTCTCTTATAGCTCATAAGCTGTTTCTCCTCCCCTTCTGCCCAGTCCCATCTGACGCTTTACATTACGAGAGCTGAAACTTCAGGAAATTCTTCATTTCCATATGAATATCACATTCTGCAGTTTGTAAAAGTACTAAAGTAGAACATGTACCCCGTTCTTACAGGGCCCCCAGGGGAAAGAGTTAGAGGAGGTCTTGCTAAGGGGTTTGTGTGTGCTGAGTTGGCAGAATTCAACATGCAATAAAGAATGTGATCGTTCCTATTTTTAAAAGGAAATATTCTGTCAGAATGAGGCATGCTGTCTATGAACTCCGAAGTTTAGGATGTCATTTTCCCAATGGCCCCCGAATTATTTCATCAAAACCTTTCCCCATCTAATTTTTTAAACCCACCTCTCTGAACCCTGTCTCACAGAACTGCACATTTTTAATATCTCTTTTTAAAAGTATCCCTGGTCTACAAATCAGGGGCCAATAATAACACACACTCAAGGGCAAAACCCAAAACATAACTTTGCATCATGGAAAAATGGGAGCGATTTCTTTTGTCCAGTTAAAACACCACCTCGAACAAATGATCTGCTCTTCGGTATTGTTTTTATCTCCTAGTTTTCTGTGCCTAGGCTCCAGATGAACCTTCCCCCTGTTTTTTCTCATCCTGAATCATAGGAATAGCATCTAGCCTATTCCTCCGTCTCCTACGGTCCCCACCTCCTTCATTAGAAGGTTTCCTCCGGTCCCATTTCCTTTTACTTCACTGTGAGCCGCTGGGCTGTGTGCTTACAGCAAATTAGCTGTAAAGGAAAGCAGCCTTTTCCCCTCTTTCTTTTTTTTTTTCCAGGGTGTTTCAGGAGAAAAGGTGGTTAGAGAAGTTATCCTACCATAAACAAGTGTGGACAAGGCTCAAAGAAGCAGAAGAAAGCAGCCTTTCGGAGGGCTGACTCACACCGATGAATCACCGCGGTCCCTTTCTCCCTGGGGTTCTTCCCGTGGTTCTGTCTGCAGATCTCGTCTTCTGCAGAGAAGTTTCTGATTTTCAGACACTCACCAAACGAAGTCCCAGTTGAAATGTATGTCCTTTAAAATACTGAAATCCAAACTGCAATCTTCATGCCGTTGGCCGCACTTTCTGTAGATGTTTACATTGTCACAGTCATTCATCAATTTAAAAAGGCCACCAAAACTGTGGACGGTCCCGAGAGGGAAATTAGTTCTAAAGATAGGAAAATAGAAGTAAGTTGGGTGAGCGAGAGAGGCATGGTGAAATCCTCAGCAAGTACTCAGAGGCACCTGAGCCTCAGTGCCCCCGAGGTGGGTTTTGGTGGGGTCTTGTTTTGTCATGGTCTGCAGATATTCAATGAACATCTCTCCTGAAGGTGCTGAGTGGCCACACATACTAAGACTCTTTGTAAGGTCAAATAGAGTCCCCTGTGCTGGGTTTCAAGCGCACTGACAAGGTGGCACTGATTATTGTCATTTGGCCTCTTTCCTGGTGGCACTGAAATCTAATGTTTTGTCACCTCTCTCTCTATCCCTGGCCACAGAGCACAGTCCCAAGGCAAGGTGGGTGAGTTGAAAGAACACTTCAGCAGAGGGATGAGGAGGTCACCTTACTCCTTGCTGGACACTTCATCACTATACTCAGTGATTTTCAAACATTTTCTTAAACAGTGGGAAAAAAATGTTTTGTTTTTTTGCCGGTAATACATTACTTGGCATTTAAGTCTGCAGAGCAGCAAAAGGAACATTTGAGTAACTTGAATTTATTTCATAATTTACAAATGTGGGCAGCTATCATTTTAAACTTAATCCATTTGAAGGCATTCAAAGAGGATTCTGAAGCATTTTGGCTGAACACAAACAATTGAAATTGGGAATTAGGGATGACTATTACCACATTACAACAGCCTCATGTCCCGATTCTACTCTGTTTATTTATGAATTGTTGTTTTGGTTACAGAGCATGGAGACATTTCTGATTTAGACATCTATTATGCTTGCCTTGTAACCTCAGAACACTCTCTGTTTCCAAGGAGATGGCTTCAGAGTGGGGTTCCAAAGTTGGCCTAGAAACAAGTTAACCTGATAGTACCACGTTACGGTTAGTGGTAGCGAATTGGCTCATGTCACTTGCGTGTTTTAAATGATGGTGGAAGAGTGGTTAACCATTTAGAAATGCAATTCAGATGAGATGTTTGCAGAATCCCTGCAGCCCCGGGCATGCTCCGGGGTGAACAATGTGGTGTGGAAACCGTCACTCGAGGGTGTTTCCAGCGAGACTGTGGCAGCGCCAGCAGCAGCTCAGGAGCGAAGCCACCAGCATGATGAGACAGGGGTCACATGTACCTCCTCAAGCGCCATGAACACTCTGGAGGGGGTCCATCCCCTGTCTTGGGATTTTTTGGGGTTTTTTTTTTTACCCTCAACTGAGGACATTTTTGCATTCACCTTCAGATAGAGCGGGAGGGAGAGAGGGGGAAAGAGAGGGAGAGAAACATCCATGTGAGAGAGACACATCGAGTGGTTGCCACCTATACAACCCCAACCGGAGCCGGAGACAAACTGCAACCGAGGTAGGTACGTGCCCTTAGCGATAACCGAACCCAGGACTCTGTGGACCACGGGCCGACGCTCTAACCGCTGAGCCAAACCGGCCAGGGCAGGATTGTCGAAACCACTTTTCTGGCCCTGTTCTTGTTAATGGCAGGATTTCCTTAGTTGGTGCCATGCAAATTGAGGATGCTGGAGACAGGAGCCTAGAAGGCCTTCCTGATTCTGAGCGTCCCAGAGCTGTCTGGTGCCGTCGTCAGCCATGAGCCCCCTGGGCCACTGGAATTTCACTTCTCACCAGCAATGAAAATGACATGAAATTACAAACTCACTTCCGCCTTCTCACTGGCCGCGTCTCCAGTACCCCGTGGCCGCCGGTGGCCCTCAGACCCCACGTCAGACGCACAGACGAGCCAGTTTTGTCATCGCAGAAGGCTCTGTTGAGCAGCACTGCTCTAGAATGAGACCCGGGGCTCAGCCTGGTGTCGTTTTGAGGATGTTCCTGAGAACAGCTCATCAGCCAACATGGAACCAGCTTTCCAATCAACACAACCTTCTCTACATCGAATGGAAACTATTGAAATGAACGATAAGACGAGAAAGAAAATATCCAGCAATATTTTCCGTTCCACACTCCATTCCTTATGCGTAATGGCTCGTGATAGAATGAGAGAGAGTGACATGAGGCTTATATTTGGGAATTTCTGTGAAGGATCTTAAAAGGCAATCCCCGTGGTTGAGAGAAAGGGCTCTGGGGCCAGGCTGCAGATGCTGAGTCCACTCAGTCACTTATGTCATCTTGGGGAAGTAACCTCTCTGTGACTCAGTTTCCTCTTTCAGGGTAATAACAATAGTACCCAGGTCCTTGGAGTAGTGTGAGAATTAAATGAGATATTGTACAGTTCATAACTCCTAGTGAGCATCTGGTGTATATTAGCTGATTTTATTACTATCACTATCTGCTCAAATTAGAAATTTTGTTATGGAAGCAATTCTTTGAACAACAAATTCAAAGATATGAAACATGAGAAATCAGATTTTAAAAAAATCTCCTGCCCTGGCAGTTTTGGCTCAGCGGTTGGAGCGTCGGCCTGAGGACCAGAGAGTCCTGAGTTCGGTTCCCGCTAGGGGCATGTACCAAAAAAATAATAAAATTAAAAAATTTTTAAAATAAATAAAAAATGAATCTCCCAGATAAGAGTACAGTGGTAAAACTGTGAGCTGTGAGGAGGGTATCTGGTTAGGATTAGGGAGCCACTGACTATCGCAAAAGGCTCATTCTTGAGTTTCTTCGAATCATCTCTCTAGAGGCCGGAGGTTGTCTTCAAGTAATGCATTAAATAAGAGCATTTTCTGAGTTCTTGCCTAGCTGGGAAAGTCTGTAATTGTCACATCTGAATGACAACTTGGATGAGCATTAAATTCATGAGCCCTAAATCATTCTTTTCAAACGTGGATATACTTTGCACCGTGGTTTTCTGACATTCAGCACTTGAGAGCAATCTGGCCTAATTCTAGTTCTCCGCTGAGAACGTCTTACCTTTGAGTTCCCCTAGGATTAAACTCTGAGGCAAGGATTCAAGTGCAAGTAGCTTATTTGGGAGGTGAAAGTGGGAGTGAAGAGGCAAGACAGGGAAGAAAGGCAGCCAATAAAGGGTGCATTGCTAAGAGTGTGGTACCAAGCCAGATGCCACACTGTACACCTGGAGCTTGGTCCTGCGGTATTCAGGCTGGAAGTCCATCAAAAACACATTTTTCAAAGGGAAGTGAGGGAGCCAGGCAGTTAGTCACCTAATCCTGCCTCTCACCGATTGAACACAGCTCCTGGTGGTTATCAATTTCTCAGCACTTGTAGACATCTGCCAGGGCAGGCAGAGTGGCCAAAGTGTCGTAAAAAGGCCTGATGAAAGGAATCCTGAGTTGGCACTTGGAAGTCAGGCCGTCTACACTGAAGTGGTCAGGATGAGGACATACATGCCGTGACTGGCAATGTCTACCCCAGGGATGGTTGTGTGGGATGCTTGAATAATTGTGATTGATTGATTGTGAGTCCACATTTTTTCCTCTGTTCTTTCCTGCCCCTTTCACTTACTCTGGATCTCACTTTCTCTTCGTTTTTCTCTCTTATTTTCTCATCTTTCTTTCTCTGAGGCTCTCTTTTACTTTCCCCCCTTTCTTTAATTTTTGCCTGCATTAGCTCGTTTAGCGTGCAAACTTAGTCCTGGAAAACATTTCTTAAGTTTTATCTTTGCTTATTTCTTTGACACTGGTAGTTTTCTCTTGTTCTTCTGGAATAGCTACACTTCCTAAGCTCTGGCTCTGTGTTCTATCCTGTGTATCAAGTGATCTCTGATCCTTCTTTCCTTTGCATTAAGAATCCATTTTCTGGTTTGTCCTTTACATGATAGTGTCAGGTCTACTTTTTACTGTCTCTAAATTAGATTTTATGTTGCCATCAGAAACTTAGTTTTCTTGCAATTCTTTCTCATGGTGTCCAGCTCAATTTTCATGTCTTATTTATTCTGTATTTCTACTGCTACTTCATAGAGACCATGACTTCTCCGATTCTATTGAGGACAGTGAAGATTTTTCTAATAATATCTTGTCCTTATAGTAAATCATTTTCATGTTCTCTTTTCCTCTTAGTCTTAGGATAATGTCCATTTCTTTTCATCTTCAGTTATTTTCTTTCATCTGTTTATATTATTTTTCTTTTTACTTAACTTCAAAGAAGGCTAAATCAACCCAGATGACCGTTTGTCAAATAAAAAAGTGTGTGGCTTTCCCCCTGGTTCTACTTGCTGTCCTCTGTTGGCTGAAATCTAAGTAGGAGGGCAGGTTGAGGTTTATTATCCTCAGCCCTGGCTCACTGGGAAGCAGGCCTTCATCTAGTTTACTGAGCACAGAGAGCATTCCCTACTCTCAGTGCCCTAGTTCTCTTGCACTGTGACCCCATGAGACAGGAAACCTATCGGCCAGCATGTGTGGAAACCAACACTATTTGTATTCCCACCATCGTCCATACTCCTTTACTTGTAAAAACTATGCTTTTCGGAAAGCAGGTTACACCATGGGTTCCATCTACTTTCGTGCATATACGTATATTTAAATATTTAGTCCCTCTATGCATATAGAAATATGAAGAATGGTGGGAATAACTGAGTCATATATAGTGATTATAAACTCAAATTCTAGAGCTAGCCTGCCTGGGTACAAATCCCAGTGTACCGTTTATTAGTTATAAGACCGTGATCAAGTGACTTACCCTTTCTTGGCCTCTGTGTCCTCACTTCACAGCGGGGGCAATGCCGAAGACCCCGGTCTCTGGACTGTTGTAGATACCAAGCAGATAACATTCACGAAGCGTCTGGCAGAGCGCCTGCCGCATAGCGACTGCTCCACGCATGTCCGCTCAGACGTGCGTCCCACGAAGCATCACCTGTGCGGTGGGGGGAACGGCCACCATGTTTCTGGTGTGAGCGGGCAGACACGAGGGAGAAGGTCGTGAGGAGGAACAGGATTTTCTAGCCTGCCTCTGGGTGGACGCGCTGCTGAGGTTCACGACACGAAGCACGCTAGTGGGTGGCCACGTGGCTCTCCCGCCTCTGGCTCCAGCAGCCTCGTAACCAGTAGGAGTCCAAGATGAGTAAATTCGAATTCACCACAGGTCATCTGCTGAATTAAATTTTTGGTTTTGTGGTGAAACTTTTTTTTAACCTGTAATCTGGCAAATTGTTCGCATTCTGCCTTGTTTCACGTAACAAAGGCAGGTGGTGGGAGGCGTGAAGCGCAGCCGGGGCATTTGGGTAGTGTGGGGGGGAGTGGGAGAGGGGGGCGCCCACCCGCCCCCACTCGGGTAGCGTGGGGGGGAGTGGGAGAGAAGGGTGCCCACCCGGGGGAAGTGGGAGCGGGGGGTGCCCACCCGCCCCCACTCGGGTAGCGTGGGGGGGAGTAGGAGCGGGGGGCGCCCACCCGTCCCCACTCGGGTAGCGTGGGGGGGAGTGGGAGAGGGGGGCGCCCACCCGCCCCCACTCGGGTAGCGTGGGGGGGAAGTGGGAGCGGGGGGCCCATCCTCCCCCACTCGGGTAGCGTGGGGGGGAAGTGGGAGAGAAGGGTGCCCACCCGTCCCCACTCGGGTAGCGTGGGGGGGAGTGGGAGAGGGGGGCGCCCACCCGCCCCCACTCGGGTAGCGTGGGGGGGAAGTGGGAGCGGGGGCCCATCCTCCCCCACTCGGGTAGCGTGGGGGGGGAGTGGGAGAGAAGGGTGCCCACCCTCCTTCACTCGGGTAGCGTGGGGGTGGGACTGGGAGCGGGGGGCGCCCATCCTCCCCCACTCGGTAACGTGGGGGGGGAGTGGGAGAGAAGGGCGCCCACCCTCCCCCACTCGGGTAGCGTGGGAGCGGAGGGCGCCCACCCCAGCCTTCTGGGTTTGGGAGTACGGGGCCTGACCGCAGGCCCCGCGGGTGGCGGGAAGCAGATGCTGGCACGGACGGAATGAGCACCTGTGCCATGCCTCTGCCTAGGTAACGGGCGAGCCATTGTTTGGCTGATGAATAGTGTTTAGGAGACTATCTGGCCTATAGGAAGTGCTGTAGGTGTTTTGAATTAAACCATTCTGTGAGGTAGGTATTCCTATTATACCCACTTTACAATGGAGATGAGGTCGTAGGACTTGCCCAAGGTCGCACGTCTAGCGGAGGGTTTGGTGCTAGGCCCGCCCTCAGGCAGCCTGCTTCCAGCTCCCGGGGGACCACTTGCCGATTACAGTTCTCGGCATCTGGATTCTTCTGCAGGCCTCATGGGACCACACTGCTCACCCTCAAATGTAAAACAAATTTGGAGTCGATTTTGTTCCTATCAAGCCGTTTTGCCAAAAACTATTCTTGATTCTTAATGCTACCGTGGAGAGTGTCATCTTCGAAACCGAAAACACCAACTCCCCGTTTCTCCCCAGGCACACTTAAAGATTGGTGGTCACTGCCCTGGCCGGTTTGGCTCAGAGGTTGGAGCATCGGCCTGCGGTACAGAGAGACCCGGGTTCAAAGTTCCCGCTAAGGGCACGTACCTCCGTTGCAGTTTGTCCCGGCCCTGGTTGGTCGTGTGGGTGGCAGCCACTCGATGTGTCCCTTTCACATCGATGTTTCTCTCTCTCTCTCTCTCTCTCTCTCTCCCTCCCGCTCTATCTGAACAAAAAATAGAAAAATGTCCTCAGGTGAGGATAAACAAACAAACAAAAAAAGTTGGTGGTCACTGGAACCGAATAAGGTAAGTATTGCCATAAGCCTCCCTGTGAAAGTCCACGAGGTATCTGAGAGTATATATATTTCCTTAACATATTTGTGGATGCCTTCCTTCTTAGGTATCACTAATATCCTGAGCACCTTAAATCAGTTTTTTTTACTTGGACAGAGTGGAGATTTTGTGTGGAACTGGGCTGGGCCTTCGCCGCCGTCGCCCACTGAGGAGGGGTGAGGGCCCTGCCATGCGATGCTTATGTAGGGAAAATGCCGGCACAGGTCGGGGAGGCCTGTCTATGGAGACATCTGCTCCCTGAAGCCCCGTGAGTAACAGCCTGGCCGTGGAGTGAGTGGGAGAAACATCTGCTCAGCACACAGGAACGGACTGCTGTGCAGGCAGGAGCGGGCCTGGGAGAGGGGCAGACCCGCGACAGTGGGGCTGCAGGCGGCCGGGGGGCCTTCTGGCGAACAGCTTCTCCTCTCTGCCTCGCTCCTTCCCTAATAGGAGCAGAATCCACGCTGTGATAGGTGAGATAGCACACAGGCAGATTGTCCACCAGATGGTACAATCTTCTATTTAAGAAATATTTGAAAGGGCAACAAAATACAGCAGAAACCATCCGAGAGTCCACATGGCTAATGCAAAATTAGCCAAAATGATGGCGGCGGCAGTAGTGGGGTGTTGTGGGATGAGAAGTAAGGAAGGCTAAGGGGAGACAGCTCCATGACGGCGGGCAGGGCAGATGTCAGGAGAGCTTGAGATGCTTCTCCGTCATTACTCTGGGGTGCACTAATGTGCCTCTAGGAACCCCAGTCTGTAACCTGTGCTTGAGAACTTCCAGGGCCAAGGGTGGTGAAACCACCACAGTGATCCAGCCTGGTCTGTGTCCCCTGAGCCAGGGGGGTCTCACGTGTTCTCGCTTTGCTTGTCATTGCTGTTCTGTGGCTCTGTATCTCTGTCGAGTGGCCTTTCCTTCCTGAGGGTCCATTACAGCATTATTTGTACAAAACTGGATGCATTGCCATCAGCAGCATCATGGCTGTTGGTATCTGAGCTTTTATTTTGTTCCAGATACAATGCTAAATACTCTATCTAATACTGGTTAATGCACATTGAGTGGTTGCTATATATCAGGTTCAGGTTGCAATGATGTACATATATTGTCTTAATTAATCCCTACAACAAAATAATGAGGCAAATAATATTTTTATTATTATTATTGATTTGATTTTACACATGGGGAAAAGGAGACCTAGAGACCCTAAAACAGTGGTTCTCAACCTTCCTAATGCCGTGACCCTTCCATACAGTTCCTTATGTTGTGGTGACCCCCCCAACCATAAAATTATTTTCATTGCTTCTTCATAACTGTAATTTTGCTACTGTTATGTCAACCCCCAGAGGGGTTGCGACCCACAGGTTGAGAACCGCTGCCCTAAAAACTTGCCCAAGTTTACATGGTTGTTAAGAGGGAAAATTTGTCACCCTGGCAGGTGTGGCTCAGTTGGTTGGGTGTCATTCTGTGCACCAAAAAGTTGCCAGTTTGATTCCCAGTCAGGGCACATGCCTAGGTTGCAGGCTTGATCCCTAGTGAGGGGCATGCAAGAGGCAGCCAGTCAATGTTTTGCTCTCACATCAGTGTCTCTCTTTCTCACTCTCTGTCTTATTCTCCCTCTCCCTTCATCTCTCTCTAAAAATCAATACAAAAGTATTTTTTTAAAAGAGGAAAAATTTTTCTACTCCAGTCAGTGCTTTTAAATGCTAGGTTCTACTGCCTCTGATATGTAAATTTTATCATTTTATCTTTGTGACCACCCTATGAAGCATTTGTCATCATTCCTAATATTGAGAGCACTGAAGGAATTCCCTGGGGTCCCATGTCTCAGACTCAAGTCTGTCTTACTCCCCAGATGGTGACCGGCCACCACGTCAGACCTGCCCTCCCCAGCTTTCCCAGCTCCCGCTCTTACCCTGACCAGCTTCCTCAGCTTCCATGCCCCAAACCCAAGGGACATTTTCACATTATAATTTATTACTCTCCAAGTCTTATTTCTTCTTCCTTTTGGGTATTTCCCTTCTTGTTCCTTCCTTCTCTATCCCAGTTGCTACCAGTCAGTCCAAAAGAGGTTTCTCGCTCCTCACACAGTTACGAAGACGTTTGCCACATGCCTTCTCTCGGGGGTGTGCTGCCCTGCACTGTGTCATAGCCTCTGGGCATGCGCCTCGCGGACACTCCCATCCTCCATGCTAGACGCAGGCGAAGGATAGAACGGCTTCTCTGTTAACTAGCCCCTGAAATTACAAAAGAGGAGACACCTGTGTGTCTGTGTGTGTATTTATAGTCACCTCAGTGTAAAACTGTGCAGCTGGGTATGATTTCCACTAAAATATAGAAGTACCTTCACAAGGATGAAATCACAAGTTGACGATGGTCATGGTGTTTGGGATGGGCTCCCAGCAGAGGACCGCTGTCTGTAGGGGCAGCCCCCTTTCCGGGGAACTCTTCTTTTTGACCATCAGAGAGGGAACGTTGGGCATTTGGATGTTTAATTTTTGGAATGCAGTGAGGCTTCCTTGCTCATAGAGGATGTTTTCCTGGGAATTGCCACAAACAATGGGACAGAAATGGGGTTGACTAACCCATCGACTTTGTATCACAAGAGCATAAAGAAATGAAAACTGAACGGACCCCTGTGTGTTTCATCCCTCCGCCCACCTCGAGGGCTCTGTCTGTTCTGGACCTGGGCCTCTTTCTTCTTCCCCTCTGGAGGGTTCCAGTATCAAGCGTCTCTGTGTTAATTAACTCAGCATGTGGCACAGAGCGGCCTGACAGCAGATAGCTAATGTCTTGGATATGCACACAGTTTAAGGATTAGCTCAGTTCCAAAAGGCAACTGAATGTTTTGCTACAGTACAGTTGACACTTGGTGATCCGAGGCAAGTTTCCGGTTCGGGGAGATCTTCCTTCTGCCACTGTCATGCATGCGGGCCTCCCTCCTCACTCAGCTCTTAGATGCTCAGATGAAACAAACCTATTTTAACATTTTGATTCAACCCAGATAAAAATCAGGAAGACACATCGTGCAGTTGCCAATAAAACCACCGCCACCACCAAGAAGCCCGCGTTATATACATTGGGTTATCTTTGCCAACCCAATGTTTCTACCACTGGGTTTCTACCACTGTGAGAATTTTATAAAAACATATATTAAAATATATAATACATAAAATACACTTAGAAAGCGGTTGCACGTGTAAGGCAGCCCCAAGGCCAGATTCCTTAGGACAGGTGTGTGGTGAGAAACCACTGTGGTCTGCAAAGCCTTCGACCTGCTTTCCAGCATTTTTGAGTATTGAGCAATGTCAGGTTTGCAAAATGGCAGCCCACAGGCCACATCTGGTCCTTTGACGTGCTTAATTTGATCCTGTGTAGTGTTCTTAAAAAGTTATCATTGGACATGTGGGAAATTTCTTTAAAAATGTGCATTTCTGGGTTTTCTTGCTCCAGACATGAGTCTGTTTCTTCATGGCGAAAATGGGCAGGAGTCAAGCAGTAACTGTCCTCCACCGGGTGGGGCTGGGCACCCACAGCCTTGTGCTAACTTCAACCTAAGCCCACAGTGTTTGAAAGGCTGACTCCTGAACCCCAAACTCGCTTCCTTGTTGTTCTGCTGACCCTGTTTGCTAAATCTCTCCCTTAGTTCCAACAGTTTCTGTCTGTTTTGCTCAAGGGAGACTGTGAAATAGGACAAATGGAGTGGAATTGAGCAGGGTTCATCTTAGACTCATTTTTTATTTAGCTTTTACAAAGTGGAGTTTTCATCGATATTGACCCGTTGCCCGGAAATCACCTGGTGAGCTCCTTTTTAAAAAATCAAAGCAAACACGCAAATCTGAAATATGTGGAAAGGCTGACAAATTTAGCCATTCGGCATGGCATTTAAAAATGGATATAGCAACATTTTTAATGTACTCTTTCAAATGTCATGACAGCTGTCCAAATTTGTAAATTTAAAATATATTTTATGTTATCACATACATTTGCTATACACTCCATCAAATATATGACTAATATGTGAAAACAAATATGTTTGCTACCCAGCTGATTCATGGTCCTTGGGATGCTGGAGACTCCCTGAGGATCAACCAAAGCCCCTTGTGTCTGGAAAGGGGGCCCCCAAACTAGTGATGTTTTGGAGGGTGGATTTTTTCACGGATCAGCTTGGATGGAAGGCACATACCACACAGTACCACAGAATCATCAGAGTCCAAATGAAAAAAAAAAAGACACGTCTTATCTTAAACCCTGGGAATAGTTCTTCAAATCATTCATTTATGCATGGGTGCATTCATGCATCTAGTCATTCACTCAATGAGTACTCATGGAAAACCTACTATGTGCCACCTATCATTAGGTTAGATGTTGTGAAGGGATGCATATGTGAACCCAACTCCCTGATTTTTAAGGAGCTGTATTAGTTATCTCGGGCTGCCATAACGATGTCAGAGGTTGGGTGTCTTTAACAACAGACATTTATTGTCTCACAGCTCTGGAGGCTAGAAGTTGGGTATTAAGGTGTCAGCTGAGTTGGTTTCTTCTGAGGACAGGGAGGGAGGGATCTGTGCCTCTGTTTTTGGCTTGTAGAGGGCCGTCCCCTCTCTGTGTCCTCATGCCACCTTCCCTCTGTGTGTGTCTATGTCCAATTCCCTCTTCCTATAAGAACAACAGTCAAATTGGATTAGGAGTCACCTTGGGGACCTCGTTTTACCTTACCTCTGTAAAGGCCATCTCCAAATACTCCGAGGTATTGGAGGCTAGCCTTCATCAGAGATTTCTTGCAGGGTGCAGGGGACATAATTCAGCCCATAATAGGAGTTTCTAAGATAACTGTTTCTATACTGTAAGTTTGAATCCTTTTATTAAGCTCGTTGGTCCTGCTGCTTTGGCTAGCAGAGGGGCCTCTCTTTGACTATTATTGCTAATGGTCACCCCATTTATCTCCAAACTGTGCTGGCTGAGATAATTTCAGAAACTAGTAAGATGACAAGAAACTGAGCTGGACTCAGTAGACACAAATGTCAGTAACTGGACATGGACTGAAGATACAAATGAAAGGGCCCAGGTTTGGGATATAGCTATGTGAACCGGCTCATGGCCAGGAGTGGGAGTAACAGGTCTCCATGGTGCTTTCTAGTAAAATAGGGTTCCATGAGGTGTGGGTGAATGGAGAAGAAGCAGCCAGTCAAGAAAGGCCAGGAAAGTTCTAGAAAGTTAAAGTATGGGTAATATAAAGGCAGTCACATGACCTATATGACGGACAAAGGGTGAAAGAACTAAAAAGGAGAGCAGGGGGTTTGGGACTCAGAGGCAGAGTTGGTGGGGAGCGTGTGACAAGGTACAGGCGTATGAAACGCTGTGGACAGGGCTTGGCTGAGATCCTTAGACGAGCTCATGCTGGAGCCGGGAAGGAAGCCTCGTGGGGCCTGGCCCTGGGCAGAACTGTGAGGTGGACGCATCATCTCCCTTTTCCCCTTTTCCCAAACCTTTTCCTCTCTGGGCCTTTTCTCCCCAGCCTCTTCCCTGCTTCACTTTTCTGGTGTCTGATCAGCCGACACGGTAAAATGGGAGCTGAGACAAATCTTCATCTCTCTCAGCTGCAGATGAAACTCCCACAGGTCGAAATGCTTCCAAATGCAAGTGAATGAATGGTAGGCACTGGAGTCCGTCATGGGTTCCTCGCCAGCATGCTCTCAAATCCCAGGTCAGTGAAGCCACTGCAACTTGATCTAGGTGGAGGGCTGGCTCTGCCCCCGTTCCCGCAGCCTGTCTCAGACTTTAACCCCTGGAATAGTATTAAGATGTGATTCTCATTCAGAGCATCTTGGGTGAGCCCAGGCTGGTCCGCTTACATTTCATAGCAAGAGTCTATGTTGATGGAGTCCAGGGACACTCGGGTAAAGAAGGGAGGCAAGCCTCGCTCTTCATTCCGGAGCGCAAGGCTCAGTGTGCTTCCCAGATGAAGAAGAGAAGATGCTTCTCTTGGCTACTTCTATTACCTTAACTTTCACTAGCTCCTGTATTCATTAGCAAGGGTTAGAGAGGAAAGAAAAATAACAATAACGTTCTTAATTGGATGCCTGAAAGAGATACTGCATTTCCACTGATGAAGGCAATTAAAGGTGCAGGCGCTGCTGCTCAAAAGCTGACATCTTCAGATGTCTCATAACAAAAATTAATAGCACTGGTAGTTGTGCCACCGAGTCACGCTGTAAAGTAAATTAATTACTGCAACCAAACTAATAATAACAGTGCAGGCAGAGTGGTAGCAATCTCGTGGCTTGCCATTGGAGACTGAGCAGGGACTTTTGCCTCTCTGCTACCCATGAGCGCAACCCAGCAATTGCTGACTGTAACATTTCTATTGTATGGTTGATGCTAAATATGCATATCTTAATTGCATTAGTCAAAATAATTAGCTAATATATTTTTGCATAATGACGAGGTAAGCAAATATCACCATAGCTCAGTGGTTCTTGCATGAGTAAATTTGGAAAATTAATAGACTCCCAATTTCCTAATTATCTGTCTTTTATTCCATGCTCAAACAAAGAAATGCTACTGCACACTCCTGGGCATCGTGTAATTTAGTCTGCACCTTGAAAATTTTAAAGCACCTGTGTTTGTCTTTACCTCCTTTTGCAGGAAAGTGATAGAAAGAAAAATGCAGCTTCTTCCTTTCACCACCCTTACATTGAAATGTAAAGGAGGCGGCGAATCGATACATTTTAATTCCTATATGTAAGTGGGGCCTTGAATTACAAGGCATCTGTAATGCATTAAAAGTTGTTATAAAGTTGAAACCATGGTCAAAATTCTTTCCAATATCATGGTGCACAGCAGGCCTCTGATCTGCATGCACGGTGACTTTTCTTCCTACTGTCCTTCCCCTGGAATCAAGCAATCTTCTCATCTGCATTTCTGATGATTCCCCGGTTTAGCTTAGCTGTTCCCCATTTCTTCACACCTAGTGCCATGCGAACCTTTCTCGCCACTAAACAGTTTCCACTGAGGGTAGTGTGGCTGCTGAAGAGAAGAGCTCCCAGTTTGGACTGAAATGCTGGGTGGACACAGCTGGATTCCTTTGGGTTCCGTGCAGTTTCCTTGGGCTTGTGATCGGGAACCAGGCTGATATGCTGCGCTCCTCTCGGGAGCATCACGGCTGAACAAACCTGGCCATTCCTGCAGAAGGTGTCAGCTCTTCTCGACTTCTCATGAGAAAGCATATCCTCAGCATGCTAATGTAATGCGTAAAGAAAACAGGCATCTGCCCAAGAGGACATTTGAGCAAGATGCTAGTATCATCTAAAGAGCCTCGAAGCGCTCTTGCCCTGTGTCTTCTGATGACAAGCTCCAGGCCACCACCCAAGAGGAAGGGTGTGCCGGGGCCTGAAGCCCCCACACCTGGACGAAACCCTCCTGCCAAGCGCTGAGCCACCAGCCTAACGAGAGGCAAGTTGTTCAGGGGACAGAGCAGCTGGGTGAGGATTTCCCTTAAGTTTCCGATGAGTCTTTAGATTTTGAGTGGCTTAGGGGAAAGCCATCTGCGCCCTGCTAAAGAGGGAAACCTTCACTGATGTCATTTTGCCTCTCAAGAAGCTCTGATTGGATCAGTTCTCCAGCGGGTACAGCACTTGTCAGAACTCCAGCCTTGAGCCCACTTGGGCTGCCTGTCCGCACACCCCGTCGAGGTGGCCGGAGCAGGTAGCAGCTGGAGCCTGTGATATCCTCAGGCACTGTATTCACGTCCATGCTCACCTGCCAGTCGCCAGGAACTATAAAAGGGAATGTACGTAAAATTTGTTATAATTTGTACATTTGAGTATAACAACGGGCTTTAATTAAGATGAGGGAAGAGAGGAAGACATGCTATACATTCAACAATAAAGATGAGTTAAAAAAAAAAAAAAAAAAGGCATGCTAAATGGTGTGTGGGAGCCAATGAAGACCTAACATCCAATTTTATAGACTGATAGCTGGTAGAAGAAGAATAAACTTGAAAACCGAACTTGAAGTGCACACCTCGGCCGATTGGGAAAAGAAAGCTCTTCATTGTCAACCATGCACCACGTTACCAGAAGGGCAGCTGAGCACAGGGGGGCAAAGGAAAGAGAGAGCTAGGGACGAAGGCCTGGAAGAAAAACTTTTGAAGGAAGAGAAACAAAGGCCACAGATAGACACTCTGAGGGAAACCCCCAATTCCCAGGATGATAATGTAGTGAGAGAAAAGTCATCAGAAGTTAGACCAGAGGACAGAAGACCATAGGCAAAGCTGAGATTAACCAGTGAATGGATACAGACATGGGGACGAGAGGACAGAGGAGCCCAGGGGTACACGGCTTAGCTTCTTGTGGCATCCGATACGAGAAGTCATGCCGGTATCTGGGTTCTGGAGAGCCTTTTATCTGGACTAGAATTCGAGTGTGAAAGAAATAGGACCTATTTCCCACCTCTCCTTAGTTCCCCAGAGTCCTCAGGCAAGCCAACATCTTGCATAATAGTCAGGCATTCCCTCCGCCCGCCATGGGAATAAGAAAGCATCCCATAATTGAAGATAGGGTCACAGAGCAAGAGGGGGGTGCAGGAGAGGGATCAGGTTAGAGAGGGAACGGGGGCCAGGTCGCACGTGACCTTTGTGTCATCATCCAAGGAGTTTGAACTGAATCTGAGGACAGCCGACAGCCAGGAAAGGTTTCCAGCAACATGAGGCGTACGGTGAGCAAATCAGTTGGAACAAACCATAGTGACGACGAGCCAACCTTTACGTGCAAAGTGCAAGAACGTGGAGGCATCTTTTTTTGCCTTCAAAGAGTTGATATTCTTGAGTTACATGAATAACTGGATAATTTTTTTAAAACCCCAAATAATACATTAATGATAGAGAAGCCAAGTCTCAGAAGTAGGTCATGACTGACCTGCAGATCCCAGCTACTCCGAAGTGTGGTCCATGGGTAGCAGCACTGGCATCATCTGGGAACTTGCTGGGATACAGGAGCTCAGGCCCCACCTCATACTGACCTGAATCAGAATTAGAAAAGTAACAAGATCTCCAGGTGATCTACCCAAGTCCTGGCTAAGAAGACTTGCAAAAATAGTAAGTGCAAAGCGTTTGGTGTAAAGGAAGGAGCATAAGAAGGAATGTAACATTTTGGTCGGTGGGGATTGGTTTCGTTGTCTGCCATGCTTTGGGGCATTTATAAAGGCACAGGACGGGGCCCCTATGAAAGTGTGGAGCAGATAAAATGGAGGAGATTCTCCAGGCACCGCCCTGAGGAGTTTAAGATCTTGGGAAAGGGGAGGAGAATTCTGGATTCCCTGAGGACAGGGGAGTTGCATTAAAGTTTAGATAGACTTGCACGCCTGGGTTGGAGAAGGGGATTCCATTTGCTGCATTTGTTGAACTCGGTAGCTTTGGGAAAAGCAGAATGATAGGAAACGAGGGAGATGACATTCCTCAGGCACCGTTCCCCGTTGCACACTCTCCTCAAGTGATTTTTACAAAAATACAAGTTAACTAGATTCTTTCTGGATTAACTAGATCCACCTAGCACAGGCATGGCTGTACTGAAATGCTGGGTTCTCCCACCTTGTCTTCACCGCCCAGTGACTTTGCTCAAGTGGTCCCTCTACTTATAACAGCCCTTGTGACCTCATTCTGCATGTCCTGGTCATTCCCGCTCAGGTTTTGAACCTTAGCTCATACCTCACACCTCCTTGATGGCAAAATTAGGCGCGTCGCTCTCCATTGTCCCATGTGCCTCATCCATTGCTCCGTCTTAGCCCATGTTACCTCACTGTAATTAAGAGTTATTGTGTATGCTTCGTGCTAGACTCTAAGTTCCTCAATGCAAATAATGCATCTTGTTCACGTATTTCCGATCCCTATCATTATATCTTGGACATAATAGATGCTTAATAAATATGAATGTAATGACAAACTGAATAAGTGAATGTATGAATAAGTGAACGAGGAATGAATAAATCAGATCATAGAGGGCCTTGAGTGCCAGGCGAGGGAAATTGGAATTCAGTGTGCAGCTGTTGGGAGGAAAATGCAGTCCTAGGGTGTGAGATGCTCTGATTTAACTCACATGTTAAAAAGCAAAATTAGAAAAAAGAAAATGTGCACAGAGAAGAAGGAAAATTCAGTGAGAAACACAGAAACAAAAATCTGCAAACTCATTTGTCATGAACGTGTCTCATCTCTGCAGCTGGAGTTTGGGGCAGTTGTAGGCGACAGGAAAATGACTTGCTTTCTCCTTCGTGTACCCATTGGCAGGCTCTCCAGTAACCTCAGTCAGTGACAAAAATCAGTAAGTAAAGGTGGCTTCACATTGAAGATGACCCGTGTCCTGATGAGTACGGGTGTGCTTGCAGATTGCTATGTATTTCCTCTGTTATTTCCGAGATTATTCTTACGCAGGTTATCGGACACATGAAGTGTAGCCAAAGGAGGTGCCGTGGTGTGGAAGGCTACCCGAGGCGAGCTCTGGCCCCTGAGCCAGCTCCTGTGGGACACTAGCTCCTGGGAGGCCTTTTCTTTGGTGGTCACGGGACAGAGTCTTCTCATTGTTTCTGCTGCTTCTGTTCATCGGTGTTGCAGAGATCTTGGAACGGTCATTGTACACATTTAGCAGACTTTAAATTGCCCTGGTCTGACTTTGAGCTGGCCTTCAAAGTATTTATCACGATACAGTTATTAGAGCAAGGAATTAAGTCAGGGTCTTTCATGATCGATTGCAGTTTGGGGGGGAAATGCTGTGAGTTTGACACAGGGGTCTGTCTGGGAGAATCTTGGAGAGCTCTCAAGACAGCATTCCTAATACAGGACCTCAGTTCCCGTTGCGCTGGATATGGGATTTTTAATTCAGGTCCCAATGTTTTCCGAAGTGATACTGGGCTGTTAAACAGCTGCTGTGTTTAACCACAGATGTGGGTGCATTTTATGGATGGGATTCCTGTGTGTTATGTGTGTGTGTGCGCGCCAATAAACAAACATGTATATATTTAAAACCAATATTGACACAGTGTTAAGACTGAAATCTTTGCAGTTAAATCAGGAAATTCCAAAGTTACATTTCCTTTAACAGTATTATTTTCATCCCTTGCACATCCTGCATTTTGCACCAGAGCCATTTAATCCGAAAACACCTGGGGACAGAGCACCCCCGATCTAAGCTGGACAATGTAATGTCCTTTCAGGGACGACCTGATTTTTGAGGTGTTTTAACCATACATCTTACCTTCATGTTAACAAATCGAAGTTTGAATTAGAAAAGTGGAAGACAAACAAAGAGAGAAGTCAGGAAAGATGTTTTCATTTATGAGTCAAAAACAAGACGTGCCTCATTTTATCCTCTGGTTAATAATCTTGATCCAAATGGGAGCTAAAGCAGCAGAGGAAATGTTCCTCATCTTCAGCTCAACTCTTATTGTTTCCACCATCTACACTCAAAAATAGGAAACTATTTTTCTTCAAAATTGGCTTCCATTCCCTTCCTTAATGAGGCCTACAATCTTGCCAAATTTGAAGTTCACAGCTTCAGTCATTTTTGAATTGCAGAAGCACAGATAAAACATTTTGATATTTTTTTCATGATGGAAAATATGCAATTTTCCCTATCTAGGTGTATGGTAATATTCTCAGATAGATCACATCTAAGTTTAGACTTGAATGAGTTCCATGGTGTTGAAAGTGCTGGATAACTTACATAAGTGGCTTTTGTTTGATTCTCGTGTGTTGTCTTCTGGCTACCCTTCCGCTGGGTTTCCTTTTATGGCTGTTTTCTGGTCGGATTGCTTTGTCAACAGGTGTTGATGGCCCGGCGCGGTCTGGAACTTAGTTATCTGACTCCTCGCTTGGTGTCCCCACGTTTTCACTTTTAATCTTACTGCTTATTAGGTTTCTGCCTTCTTTTATCCTGCTTCCAAAATCTTCTGAGAGTTGCCAGATAATAAGAGACAAATTGTGCAAATTAAATGTCAGGAAGTGGAGCATTAGTAAGTGAGCTCTTTGCCATCGATGGTACAGCCGATTCCCTCCTCTCTAAGCCAAATACTTCTCCAAATTGAAATAGGCTTTGTGAATTTCTTTTCTTTTTCTTTTTCTTTTTTTTTTTTTAGTTAAAGTATGACAGCTGCTTATTTTTATTTTTATTCATCTGGTGAAACCAGAAGGGGCCCAAAGAAGTCATTAATGTCCACTGTGTGGGGCTCTAGAAAACGCGTCGAGGGGAGAATGCACGGACAGTATTGTTCACCATATGCAGACTAGAAACATCCTTATGTTCAGGGTCCATGGGTAAGAGAGGGAGTGTGTTATAATTAACTATATAGTACATATGGTGGGCTAGAAAGTTTACTCCTTGGAGACTAGTTTAGTTATAAAATCAAACAAACAATGAAAACAGAGTCAATTAACAATGGCTCTGTCAAATGTTGAAATGGAGTGCCCGTGGACCACGTGGGAGCCTGGGGTCAGGAAGCATGAGCATGTGCTGTCACTGGGCACCCACTTTTCTGGACAGTTTCAGATGAAGTTAACAGAGCCAGTTCACAAGAGAGAGGGTGGGAGGGAGAGAGAGAGAGAGAAAGAGAGAGAGAGAATTTATCTGTCACTAAACTCACTCACTGTGGCTTCATAAAGGACCACTAGAAAGTCTGTGAGTCCTTCCTCAGAGCCCCTGTTCCATTGGTCATCTGAGGGTCGTCTGTCAATATTGCACGTCATCCAACTACAGAATGACCAAGAACGGTGTTAAAACTTCATAACCTGCTTCCTGCGGCTCCAGTTCCAGGGACCAGGCAGCGACGAGTCTTGCAGACTGAATCTTGGCTGAAACAAGATTGCTCTGACTGGTAGCTTATGTTATTCAGGACAGTGAATATTTTAAACTTGATTAATTTGATCTTCCTCAAATCTGAACCAGCCTCTATGCTTCTAGATCATGCCCCTTGCCAAGACAGAAGGCAGACCAGACCTTGCAACTGCAAGAGAGAATCTGGTTTTGAAGAGTGGTTTAGCAAGACGGCCTTTGATCATGCTCTTTTGCACCTGATGCCTTCCAGACATTGCTTGAGAAAATATAAACAACCTTGAGGGCCCCATATATGTTAATAGGAGTATTTGCAAAATGTAGACTTTCCTTTTGCATTAATCGTGATACTATTCATAGTCACATATGATCACATCAGTAGCTTGCTCAAAAGCCTTAATGGTGCTCTGTGTCCCTTAGGATAAAGTTACAACTGTCTACATGTTTATATGCCTCTTCTCTTGTTTTTCACCTTCAGTTTTCTTTATTTTTTCTTTTCTTTTCTTTTTTTGTGGTACGTGCCCCTAGCAGGAACTGAACCCAGGACTCTCTGGTCCGCAGGCCGACGCTCAACTGCTGAGCCAAACTGGCCAGGGCAGTTTTCTTTATTTTATTTTTTAAATTTATTGTATTTATTGGGATGGCATTGGTTAATAAAATTATATAGGTTTCAGGTGTATAATTCTATAACACATCATCTGTATATTGTATTGTGTGTTCACCACCCAAGTCAAGCCTCCCTTCCTCACAGTTTATCCCTCTTTCCCCTCCTCTACCTCCTCCAACCCCCCTTTCCCTCTGGGAATCACCACACTGCTGTCTATGTCTATAAGTTTTGTTTGTTTGTTTGCTTAATCCCCTCACCTTTTTCTCCCAACCCCCAACTCCCTTTCCTTTTAACAGCTGTCAGTCTGTTTTCTATATCAATGAGTCTGTTTCTATTTTGTTTGTTTATTTTGTTCATTAGATTCTACATATAAATGAAATCATATGGTATTCGTCTTTCTCTGACTGGCTTATTTCACTAGCATAATATTCTCCAGGTCCATCCATGCTGGCACAAAAGGTAAGATTTCCTTCTTTTTCATTGCCAAGTAGTATTTTATGGTATAAATGTACCACAGCTTTTTTATCCACTTATCTACTGATGAACACTTGGGCTACTTCCAAATCTTAGCTATTGTAAATAATGCTACAGTGACATAGGGGTGCATATATTCTTTTTAATCAGTTTCAAGTTTCTTTGGATATATTCTGAAAAGTGGAATCACTGGGTCAGAACGCAGTTTGAGTTTTAATTTTTTGAGGAAATGCCATACTGTTTTCCATGCTGGCTGCACCAATCCACATTCCCACCAACAGTACACTAGGGTTCCCTTTCCTCTGCATCTTCACCAATACTTACTGTTTGTTGATTTATTGATGATAGCAGTTCCGACAGGTATGAGGTGATATCTCACTGTGATTTTAATTTACATTTCTCTGATGATTAGTGGCGTTGAGCATCTCTCCATCTGCCTCTTGGCCATCTCTATGTCCTCTTTTGAGAAGTGTCTTTTCAGGTCCTTGGCCCATTTTTTAATTGGATTGTTCGTTGTTTGTTGTTGAGTTCTATAAGTTCTTTATAAAATTTAGATATTAACCCCTTATCAAGGTGCATCATTGATGAATATGTTTTTCCACTCAGTGGGTTGTCTTTTCATTTTATTGATGGTTTCCTTTGCTGTGAAAAACCTTTTTAGTTTGATGTAGTCCCATTTGTTCATTTTTTCTTTTGTTTCCTTTACTGGAGGAGACATATCAAAAAATATATATATTGTTATGAGAAATGTCTGAGATTTTAATGCCTGTTTTCTTCTAGGATTTTTATTGTTTCGAGTCTTACATTTAAGTCTTTAATCCCTTTTGAGTTCATTTTTGTGTATGGTATAAGAAGGTGGTTTAATATCATTTTTCTGCATGTATCTATATATTCCCAACACTATTTATTGACTAGACTATCTTTACCCTATTGTATGCTCCTAGAAAATGTTCCATATGCACTTGAAAAGAATGTTATCTTCTTCTGCTTTGGGTTGAAATGCTCTGAAGATGTCAATTAAATCCAGTTGATCTAGTGTGTCATGTAAGGCCATCATTACCTTGATGATTTTCTTTCTGGAAGATCTATCCATTGATATTAATGGGGTGTTAAAATTCCCTACTATAAGTGTATTTCTGTCATTCTCTCCCTTTATGTTCATCAAGATTTGCTTTACATATTTAGGTGCTCTTATGTTGGGTGCATAAATATTTACAAGGGTTATATCTTCTTATTGGATTGCTCCCTTTATAATTATGTAATGTCCTTCTTTGTCTCTTGTTATGGCCTTTGTTTTCAAGTATATTTTGTCTGATATAAGTATTGCTACCTCAGCTTTATTTTTCATTTTCATTTGCATGAAATATCTTTTTCCATTCCTTCACTTTTAGTCTGTGTGTATCTTTCATTCTGAGGTGAGTCTCTTGTAGACAGCACATATATGGGCCTGCTTTCTTTAAAAATATTTTTTTTCTTTATTGATTTTAGAGAGAGAGGAAGGGAGAGGGAGAGAGAGAGATAGACACATGGATGAGAGAGAACATTGATTGGCCACCTCCTGCATGCTCCCCACTGGGGATTGGGCCCACAGCCTGGGCATGTGTCCTGACTGGGAATGGAACTGGCGACCTCTTGGTGCATGGGTCAATGCTCAACCACTGAGCCACACCAGCCGGGCTGCTTTTCTTATTTATTCTGCTACCCTATGTCTTTTGATTAGAGCATGTAAGCCATTTAAATTTAAAGTTATTATTGATAGGTACATATTTATTGCCATTTTATTTTTTATAACTATGCTCCTCTGTTTTGTTGTTGTTGTTGCTATTTTCCTCTTTCCCTTTTCTTCTTTATAAAGAAGACCCTTTAACATTTATTATAATATTGGTTTGGTGGTAATGGACTCCTTTAGCTTTTTTTTAGTCTTGGAAGCTCTTTATTTCTCCACCAATTTTAAATAGTAGCCTTGCTGGGTAGAGTAGTCTTGGTTGTAGGTCCTTGCTTTTCATCACTTTGAATATTTCACGCCAACTCCTTCTGGACTCTAAGGTTTTGGTGAGAAATCAGTTGTCAGTCTTATGCGAGCTCTCTTGTACGTAACTAACTGTCTTTCTCTTGCTGCTTTTAAGATTCTCTCTTTGTCCTTAACCTTTGCAATTTTAATTATGATGTTTCTTGGTGTGGACCTCTTCAAGTTCATCCTGTTTTGGATTTTCTACACTTCCTGAACTTGTGTGTCTTTTTCTTTCACCAGGTGAGGGAATTTTTTGGTCATTATTCATTCAAATTGGTTCTCAATTCCTTTCTCTCTCTCTCTCTCTTCTCTTCTCTTTCTGGTACCCTTATGACATGGATGTTGTTATGCTTCGTGTGTCCCAAAGGTTCCTTAAACTATCCTCATTTTCTAAAATTCTTTTTTCTTCTCTGATTGCATGTTTTCTGCTACTTTGTTTTCCAAATCTCTGATTCAGTCCTCTACTTCATTCAACCTACTATTTATTCATTCTAGTGTATTTTTTATTTCAGATATTATATTCTTAATTTCTAACTGGTTCTTTTTTTATGGTTTCTGTCATTTTTTAATGCTTACTACCTCCTTATTGAAGTTCTCACTATATTCCTTGAGCATCCTTATAACTATTTAAACTCTATATCTGTAGATGGCTTGTCTCTATTTCATTTAGCTCTTTTTCTGTAGATTTCTCCTGTTCTTTCTTTTGAGGCTTTTTTGGGTCTATTTTGCCTACTTCTTTGTGTTTGCTTGTATGTATTAGGTAGATCTGCTATGACCCAGTCTTGATAGGGTGGCCTTATGTAGTAGGTGTCCTGTGGAACCCAATGGCACAGTCTCCTTGATCACCTGATCTGGGTGCTCCAAGAATGTCCCTTGTATAGGTTGTGTGGGCCCTCCCATTGTAATTAAGTCTTGATTGCTAATGGTTCATTTGTGTGTGTAGTTGATCCTCAGCCTGGCTGACTGTGAGGATTAACCCTGACCTCAGTATATGATCTGCTGTGCAAGTGCTGACCACATGAAGTAGAATTTTCCTCAGCAGGATTTGGTGCATGCCAAGATCTCCTTTTGGATATGCCACTTGTGAAGCAAATTGGATCCTGCTCTGATGTTGTCTGAAACTGGCCACTGGGTGTATTGGTTCTGGGGCCTCTTGGGAGGAACTCTGGTGCAGGCCAATGTCAGATGCTGCCTGTGACTGGCTCTGGGCAACCTGTTTGGAGTGGTCTTGATGTGGCTTATTCTGTAAATCCTTGGTTATAGGATTTCTGTTCATGTAGTCTTCAGTTGTTTATTCAGGTTTATTGTTCTATATTTTAGTTGTAATTCCAGTTCACCCTCATCTTTCTTCATTCTATCCATCTTGCACACTAAGCTTTAACCCCTACTGATGTTTTTAGTGCCCAGAGATTCTTGAAAGCCTTCCTTGACCCATTCTGCACTCATCATCTTTCTCTTTCCTCTCTTAACTTTTGAATGTGCTATGTTTTTATATAGTCTTGAGTAGCTTTGTTTTTTTGTTTTATGCACTTTTATTGTAACATTTACCATAGTTCTTTATTTGCTTGGTTGTCTGCCTTTCTAGCAGGACAATAATCATCTCTGTGAGTTAGGGACCACCATGCCTGTCTCCTTCCTCTTTGGGGGCCCTTGACCTAGCACAATGCTTGGCACATGGTGGGCAGTCACTGAACATTTGCTAAGTGTTTGAATGAATTGAATCATTTCTATTACCAATATTAATATTTCTCTTTATCTTACTCGATTATTGCCAAATTGGGACTAGCAATGTTCTCCTGATCTCTTTGCTTGTTTTTAAAACAGAGGGGAAAAAATTGAATTTTTGCACCACATTTGCCCACTTCCCCCTCCCTCCTTTCCTCTTATGATGGACGTATAAAGTAGGACAGTTTTCCAGGTGAAGAAAATCCAGGGGAAAAATTGGACAGAAGACTGGCTAATGACCAGAGTGGATTTAACCCATATCTGAAGTCTCACTTGCAGTAACTGGTGAGGGTGATACTTCTGGAGTGTATGAACCAGCTGGTATTAGCAAAAGTGTGAAGATCTGCTGAGGGAGGAGGGAGAAGAGAAGGTTTGTGGGTGTGTTTCAAAGTCTGTTGGATGCAACTGGTTTAATTTCCTTTGTTCATCTGCTTCTATGTCTGCAGTGATTTGAGAGGGTCGTTTTCTCCCCCCTTTAACACGTTCGGTGAAGTCTGCTGGTACTGTGTCACTCATTAAGCTGTCAGCAGTATTAAATGTTGTATATTCCATTTACATCAGGAAATCCTCTCCTAAAGAACAATGCTAGATATAGAGTCTGGTTCTCTCCGGGGCTCACACTTGAGAGAGACAGAGGTAGAGAAAAAGAGGGTCGAAGAGACCGGGACAGGGATGGGGAAAGGGAAGGAGAGACAGACATGAGAAAGAGTCAGGGAGAGGGGAGGGGAGTGAACTGCACACTGAAGGAGGGGAAAATGGAGGGAGGGAGAGAGAGAGACAGAACAAGATGCACTGAGAAGTGAGAGAATGAGAACGGGGGAAGGAGAGAACCAGAGAAAGGGGGAAATGGGGGAAGATAGGATGAGGGAGAGGATCGGGGAGGACTGGAAGAAAGGAAAGAAGGAAAAAGAAAAGGGAGGAGGAGAGGAGATAGAAAGAGTGTTCCATGAAGACACGGTTTTATTTACTTAAGTTCTCCATATGTTGATGTTGGGGATCATCTGTATGGACGTTAAGCTCTCAGTAGCAAAGCAGACCCAGGAAGAAGTGAGGAGAAGGAGACTGCAGTCCTGACTCACAACTCTTCCAAGCTATCATGGGCATTGAGGCAAAATTGCAAGCAAAAGAAGTGATTAAAAATTATTTTTACACAACTCTCTGAAAAAGTTTATATACAAGTCTGTCTTGTTTTTGTTTTGCAACAATTTCTCTACTGGAAAGTTAACTATAGAGTGATTTTATGTATTAAATCCAGAATTCTCATAGTTGTATCAGTGGGGATTATTCCCTCTAGAAGAATTTCAAGTTCTCTTCAAAATAACTTGTCTGTGTTGTATCTGGCTCATCCAGACGTCGTTCAGACACACATTGTGGGTACATTCTAGTCAAGGCAGTTTGGGTCACAGGGGAGAGAAACCCACTTGAGTTCAAAGGGAACCAAGTAATGAGAATGCTATTAGGACTAGCCATGCTGCAGTTATTACACAGAGCTACCCCTTGTTGGGCTCTTGGTATTGAGGAACAACGTGAAGTCCTTTTAGTGTATTTTTTTTTTTAATCCTCAGAGTAGCCCTCTGAGGTAAATATATCTGATGGCTAGGAACAGAGGTGCAGAGAAGTTAAGTGCTCGAAGATCTGAACTCAGGAAGCAAGGCTGTGCTTCATTTGATGCTGAATGGATGGATGTATTCTCATGGAAAACAAATTCATCATTTTTTCCCAAGGCATTTACATTTCTAAACAATAAATTCAATATCGGTCAGCCTCTTCTTATTGTTTCCAGTTTCCAGGGCTTTGAATAGTGTTATATATATTAGAAAGACATCACCATACATCCATCCTGACATACGGAAAAATTTAAATATCTAGGAAGATTGCTCAGTCTGTCTGTTTTGTCCAAACTGGCTTAAAGTAATGAGTTACTTTACATCTGAGTTGGCCAGTGGGATGGGACTAGAGACAGAGAAACCCTGGGCTTAACTGAATAAGGCACTGGGTTCTCACACTAGAAGCTGAAACTTGACTTCCAAGACAGCACTTCCCAAAGTGTGTCCTGTTGAACATGAGTTTTATTTTATTTTATTTTTTTATCCTCACCAGAGGACATTTTTGCATTTATCTTCAGATAGAGTGGAAGGCAGAGAGGGAGGAAGAGAGAAAGAGAAACATCGATGTGAGAGAGACACATCGACTGGTTGCCACCCACACAACCCCAACCAGGGCCGGGGACAAACTGCAACTGAGGTATGTGCCTTTAGCAGGAACCGAACCGGGGACTCTCTGGTCTTCGGGCCGACGCTGTAACCGCTGAGCCAAACCGGCCAGGGTTGAACATGAGTTTTATAAAATGTTATGTGAAGAAACGTTTCCAGGCTCAGATGTGTTTGGAAAATACTGAGTTAATCATATTTCAGTAGGTTTCTTTACAGCAGAATTTCTTCTTAGAGACAAATGCATTTGTGTTATGCCAATAGGATTGCCCTCCCTTTATCCTGCCTACTCAAATTCATGCTGCCTGGCTTTCCTTTGGCAGTTCATTGTAGTCATCATGCACTGCCTGATTTCATCAGTTAATATCTGACAAATTCATATTTGACTTGTCCACCTAGCTTGTGAGTCCCTTGCAATCAGGGCCTTAAACTTTCTTGTACTTTAAGTTGGGCACTGTTATGTAGATAGCAGGTACTCAACAAATATTTGTTTGTTGGCACTTCAGCAAGTGAAAAACCCTGTTTCTTCCTCATACACCGCCCCCTCTCCGCTTTCTGAGCAGCTCCTGGGGCATCGATTGGGGTATAAGTACAAGTTGTTTATTTGGGAGTTAATCCCAGAGGCCAAGACAGAGGTCAGGGGATTGAGATTGAGAATGAGGAAAATCAAAAAAAGGTGCATTAATGAATGAGTCACAGCTGTGGCAACTGAGGCTCAATCCTGAGTCCCCTGTCTGGGGACTCAGTGACAGATTGTAGAATATACAACAGGGTTGTACCACTGAGGTGACATGAATCTGTATTATTATTATTTTTTACCAGTTTCTGCCCCTGACTGGTTGAAGATTGGTCCTGGGGTGTTAAGGCGTCTGTGTTTCCAGCCTATGGGAGAGTATAGCTGGAACCCCACCCCCTTCCCAGGTAGAGAGACACATAGGAAGCATGAGCGTGCATTGAAATGCTAGTGACCCCTGAGAACATAGGCAGGGAGCTACTGATGACCTGTCACATTGTTTAGGAATGGCATTATTTAGGTGGACTTCTGTATTTCCGACAGTTAAAAAATATGTACTCATTCAGCCTTGTACCAGCACATGAGCAGTTTCTTGCCTGAACTAACAGATTAACTTAGGTTCGCCCTGCTTTGAGAGCCAGCTGCTACATCCCGCCCTCTGCTTCGGTGGGAAATCGTCCTGTCAACAACACCGCAGCGCGATTTCTTTGTCAAAGGTCATCACCAGTTATTTCGGAAAGAACTCATGCTTCAGTAATTGCTTGATTTTATCTTTTTATTTTATTTTATTTTATTTTATTTTATTTTATTTTATTGTAATCCTCACCTGAGGATATTTTCCATTTATCTTCAGATGGGGGGGGGGGGTGAGGGAAACATTGATGTGAGAGAGACACATCGATTGGTTGCCTCCCCCACAACCCCGACCAGGGCCGGGGACAAACTGCAACTGAGGTATGTGCCCTTGACCAGAATCGAACCCATGACTCTTTGGTCCATGGGCTGACGCTCTAACAGCTGAGCCAAAGTGGTCAGGGCTGATTTTTATCTTTTTAAAAATGTAGGGCATTTAACAAAATAAATAAATAATAAAAAATGTAGGTCATTTATATTTCATTATCACCGTGTTATGACCTATCCATCTACAAAGAGGCATATATTAAAACCCACAACTTTGCCCTGGCCGGTTTGGTTCAGCGATTAGAGCGTCAGCCCTCAGACCAGAGTCGGGGGTTCAATTCCGGCCAAGGGCACCTACTTCGGTTGTGGTTCGGTCCCAGCCCTGGTTGGGGACATGTGGGAGGCACCAACCAATGTGTCTCTCTCACATCACGTTCCTCTCTCTCCCTCCCTCCCTCCCTCCCTCCCACTCTATCTGAAAATCATTGAAAACATATCCTCGGGTGAGGATTAAAAAAAAACAAACCACAACTTTGCCTTAGCTTTTGTCTTTTTATCTGCTGTTCTGGAGCAGGGCAGAGCTGGTAGATGAAGGAACACAGAGAGGCAGCAGGCGGGTGCTGGGTGCTGGGGACCGTCCCCAGCGCTGCGCTGACCCGCAGTCACCCCACAGCAGGGGAGGGCGGCCTACGCCGGAGGGTCAGGGCCCGCGTGCCCACGGCCGGCTCCTCGCAGACGGCCTGCCCGGTTGGTCGTCCCCTGTGCCCTCGCTGGATGCCCTGGACCCGAGTTCCACCTGTGCTGCGGCCTCGAAGGCCGGGCTGAGGCTCCGGTGCTGAGCAAGGGCCCCCTCCGCTCGCAGACCTGGGTGCGCCGCTTACCCCGCGTGGCGCTTACCCGCTGTCCTCCGACGGACCCGGAGTCCCCGGACGGTGAGCAGTCCTTGCCAGCCAGGTCCAGGGAGCAGGATGCGGAGAGCTGAGCTGGAATCTGCAGCCAGGAAGCCCCCCCTGTCCCTTCCTTTGGCGGCTGCAGAACCGGGCTGTGGGGCGGCGGGCCCGGCGGGCTTTGGGGAACCGTCCCAGCGCCCCTGCACGACGCCGCGGGGCCTGCAGGTCCCACCGCTCAGGCTCTGCTGGCCAAGGGAACGTTCTGTCACATATAACAGTAAAGAAGAAGAAACCAGAGCGGAGACAATGTTTTCATTGCTACCCATTCGTGAGACTGTGTCATAGGAAATGCCAGTTTCGAGGTCACAAACGGTGGTCGCTGTGTAAAAGCTTAACATGAAGTCGTGGACTTGCGGGCACGGGAGGAGCGAGGAGGGGCAGCGCCTGTGGTGGGAGGAGGGCCGGGGACACTCGGAAGGAGACCGACTCCAGCGGGGTGTGTAGGAAGGAGCACGGGGAAATGTTACATGGAGGAGGAGGGCACCACAAAGCGAGCCCCCAGCTCTGTAAGCTGCCACAAGCCACTGAGTCTCAGCAGGCCGATGCTTCCAGAGGGTTGCTCCCCTCGCTCCTGTGACTACACCCCGCTTTCTGTGCGGGCGGCTCAAGGTGTGAAGCCAGGAAGGAGAGGGGCCCTTCTCGAACAGAGGCTGTAGCTATAAGTCCCTACTCAACACAGACCACTTTGGGCCCCAGTTAAATACTTTCCACCCATGAATATCTGCTAGTTGGCCTCATAAACCCAAACCAAAATCAGATTAGCAACACCCACAGCTACACCCTCCATGAACAATCCCAAACTCTTCAATTAAAAAAAGTGTCAAGTCTATCCAGAACCACAGAGTCGACTGACTACCCCAGTGAGTCCAAATCCAACTGGTTTAGGCTCTAACTTTCTAATATTAATGGGCAGTAATGCTTGCAGACCTCAAGGTAACCTTTGGTCCATGTGGCTCTTACACATTTAATTACAATGAGATCCTGCTGAGCAGAAGAGGAAGCATCAGCATTTATGTTAGGTACCAATAAGGGTGCGTCCATTTAATAGGGTAGTGGAGAAATGGACTTCTTTTGTGTTGTGGTTTAGGAAGCTGTAATATCCCAAGATGGCTCCTGTAAACCATGTTATTTTAATGTTTCCTCTGGTAACTTGCTCTTTCAAAAGACCATCAAGCAATTTGCAGAGACTCTTCTATTCTCTGTAGCACCTCCATTATAAACAAGAAACAGAAAACTGAGGTGTTAAGGCGTTGGGTAATTTAGTAATGCATATATTGATATACATGTGTTACATTTAATAGTTTAGTATAGAACAGCAACAGAAAAAAAGGCTTCTAGATTTTCTAAATTTAGCTCTAAAGCTGACTCGTGGTGAGAACTTGGATATAAACTCCTTAACTCTCTTTTTAAAAATGACTTTATTCATTTATTTTATTTTATTTTTAATTTTAGATTTATTTTTATTGTTGAAAGTATTACAGATGTCCCTCCTTTTTTTCCTCATTGACACCCTCCTCCTGTCTCCCACACACCCTGCCGTCACCACACGGTTGTCTGTCCATTGGTTGTGCATATATGCATGTAAGTTCTTTGGTTTGTCTCTTCCTGTCCCCTACCCCTCTTCCCTCTGAGGTTTGTCAGTCTGTTTTCTATTTCTATGTCTCTGGATCTATTTTGTTCATCAGTTTAATTTGTTCATTAGATTCCACAAATAAGTGAGATCATGTGATATTTGTCTTTCTCTGGCTTATTTCACTTATCATAATACTCTCCAGGTCCTTCCATGTTGTCTTAAAGGGTAAGAGATCTTTCTTTCTTACAACTGCATAGTGTTCCATTGTGTGTGTGTATATATATATATATATATATATATATATATATATGCCACTTATTGTTTGATGATTTGTTGATGGCAGCCATTCTGGCAGGTTTGAGGTGATAGCTCACAGTCATTTTATCCACTCATCTACAAATAGACACTTGGGCTGTTTCCAGATCTTAGCTATTGTAAATAGCACTGCTATGAACATAGGGGTACGTATATTGTTTCTGATTGGTGTTTCAGGCTTCTTAGGATATATTCCTAGAAGTGGGATCACTGAATCAAATGGCAGTTCAATTTTTAATTTTTTGAGGAAACACCATATAATTTTCTATAGTGGCTGCACCAGTCTGCATTCCCACCAGCAGTGGACTAGAGTCCCCTTTTCTCCACATCCTTGCCAGTACTTGTTGTTTGATGATTTGTTGATGGCAGCCATTCTGGCAGGTTTCAGGTGATAACTTATAGTCATTTTAATTTGCATCTCCATGATGATTAGTGACAATGAATATTTTTTATGTCTCTTTGTCATTTGTATGTCCTCTTTGGAGAAGTGTCCAGTCAGGTTCTCTGCCCGTTGTTTAATTGAATTGTCTTCCTTTTGTTGAGTTGTATGAGTATTTTATATATTTTGGAAATTAACCCCTTATTCGATGTATTATTGGCAATGATGCTCTCCCATACAGTGGGTTCCCTTTTCATTTTGATGCTGGTTTCTTTTGCTGTGCAGAAGCTTTTTAGTTTGATGTTGTCCCATTTATTAATTTTTTTCTTTGTTTCTCTTGCCCTTGGTGATGTAACAGTAAAAATTCTGCTATGTGTGGTGTCTAAGATTTTGCTGTCTACATTTTCTTCTAGGGTTTTTATGGTTTCATGAGTTACATTTAAATCTTTTATCTATTTTGAGTTTATTCTTGTGTATGGTATAAGTTGGTGGTCTGGTTTCATTTTTTTTTTTTTTTTTTTTTTGCATGTAGCTTTCCAATTTTCCCCATACCCATTTATTGAAGAGATTATTGTTACTCCATTGTATACTCTTGCCTCCTTTGTCAAATGTTAATTGAGCATAATGTCTTGGGTTGATTTATGGGTTCTCTATTCTCTTCCATTAATCTCTATGCCTGTTCTTGTGCCAGTACTGGGCTGTTTTGATTATGATGGTTTTGTAGAATAACCTGAAATCTGGTATTGTGATCCCTCTAACTTTGTTCTTCTTTTTCAAGATCGCTGTGGCTATTCAGGGTCTTTTTTGGTTTCATATGAACTTTGGAGTATTTGTTCTAGATCTGTGAAGTATGTTGTTGGTATTTTAATAAGGATTGCATTGAATCTATAGATTGCTTTGGGTAATATGGACATTTTAATGATGTTGATTCTTCCAATCCATGAACAGTGTATATGCTTCCATTTTTTAAAATATATTCCTCTATTTCTTTTAAAAATGTCCTGTATTTTTCTGGGAACAGGTCTTTTACCTCCTTAGTTAGGTTTATTCCTAGGTATCTTAATTTGTACAATGACTACATTGGTCTTGATCTCTATGACCTGTTCAATTATACTATTCTATGATTCTGGATTAGGTTTCTGATGCTATCCACAGAATTGTTTTCATTTCCAGAAAGACATCATTGTTTAATATATCTATTGCCACTTTGTAAATGAAGGTAAATGTTGACAAGGGAAATATTGACCAAGCATTAATCAAATAATTTTTTTCTGGGCTTCTTGTATTCCTTATTTCTTCCCTCCATTGCTCTTCAACGTGCATGGAGATGAATATCAGGAAAGTAGAAGTCCTAATACTTTAAAGCCATACTCATTTTTATTTTATGAAAAGTGAAAATAGGCATGACATCGTGTAGCAACAGCAACAACAACAAAAACATCAGATTTTTCTGCTGGGGGAAGGGAGCCATGGTTCTGAAAGCTTTAATAAAGACTTTGAGAAGAAAATATCCCCGAAGATAGTTTTCCTCCTTAGAATGTCTAGATTCCTGTTAACTTTTTCTGTCTTTGTGTTCCTTCCCTATACTCTATCGGAATTGATTCAGAGAAAGGGCTGCACTCACAGTACATAATAAACATCTCCCAGAGAGGTGGGGAGGATGGGCAGAAGCAGGAAGGAGATGAAGGAAAATCAATTGCTGGGTGCTGACAACTTCTTCTTGTAATAACAGTATTCTGTCACATTGCATTAGCAGCACTTTGCAATTGTATGTGTTTTTGCTAACAGGCTGTAAAAGTGTAATCATATGAGCACTGAATACATTGTATTAGTGAGAATGATTCGAGGGGAAGTGTGCTTTATTATACCAGTATGGTGCATAATGTGTTGCTTACTGAAGTGAGACTTATTTCAGCAAGAGAATATTTATTATTTATTTGTTTGTTTGTTGTGGCCTTGGTGCCTTCCAAGGAAAGTGGCACGTTTCTGTTGGGGGGAGATTTTCTCCCTCCTATCTTTCTCTCTCCACTCTGCATAACTGAGCAGCATGACCTGGAAATTGGGATAACACATCACTTGGAGTAACAAATTCCCAGCCCTCGGAGAAAGCAATGGTTCTGCTTGGATTTCTAAACTGCATTTGTAAAGCTAATGGGGTTGTTGCTGAGAAGCATCTTCTGCAAGAAAGTTGGAACAAAAGGGGAGGGATTTCAGAAGCGTGCGGGGATGACTATGGATGGAACAGACACACCCCAAAAGATGTGCTGGCAAAAATGCAGCAGGAAATAGAGACAGGAAAAGAGGGCGAGCAGGATCCCTAAGGATGGGTTTCTTGGCTTTAAAGAATTTTGCAGGAATTTAACTAATTCAACCTGGTGTGGAGTGCATTTGTGGCCTTTCTAGATGGCCTTTCTAGATAGAGCCTTTCCTGCCTACCTCTGAACTCTTGTAACACGATTGTTCAGCCACTTACTGGACATTGATTATGCATTGAATTGTGGTGTATGTGTGTGTGTGTGTGTGAGAGAGAGAGAGAGAGAGAGAGAGAGAGAGAGAGAGAGAGAGAGAAGTGGGCATTGTCCCAAAAGAAGTTTTTCTTCCTGGACTTGAAGGCTATTTAAAAGCTGCCGCACTGGTCTTCATTGTTATTTACTAGTTTTCTTTCTAGTTAATACTAATAAGCTCAGCCTGGAAATAAATACCAGATAGACTGCACAAAAAGCCACGTCGGTTTTCTCCTTACGTGTTTCTGTACACGCTTCATTTCCACGTGCGTCCATGTGCGGGACGTTTGCCATCTGAGAGCTGAGAAGGGGGAGAAGGTGCCCGGGTCCTGTGCCCATATGAAAGCAATGCCCAGCTGAGGAGCTTCATGATGACCACTCCATCTTTACAGGGGTCCCTCCGGCCCCGCGGTGCCTCAGGGGAAGAGCCTAGTGAGCTATTAGATCTCAGCCCAGGTCCCCGCCCCCAGAAGGCTGCGCGGCTGCTCCCCCACCACTGGGCGGAGGTGGCAGAGGAGCCTGAGAGCAGGCGGGTCTGGAGGGGCCTCGGCCCAATGACGGACTGACAGAGCGTCTAGAAATAAGCTAATTTTTTAATAAGCCTTTTTGATGCTATTATTTATGTTTCCCTATCACAGTAACAACAGTATTTTAATAATCTACATAGTGTTTAATTATAATTCAGTTATCTGATGCAAGTAAGTAATTTCAGTGCCCTTAACAATCTCCAGCATGAAATATCTCACTAATAAGAAATGACAGGTGGTCGTTATTCTGTGAACCTCGCCATCTTTCATTAGCACTTGCTGGGACGAGTTAAATAAACCATCCTTCAATGTGGGCAACTCCCTAGGAGGCCCTCAAGGGAAACGCAGGCTCTGAGTCCCCTAGGACCAGACACATGGTGACATCTTTGGCATAAAGACAAGGCTGCCAGAGACGGCTGATGCTGCGTGAGCCCAGACCTGTAATCGTCATCACCTCATCATCAAGGCTGGGAAGCTCAGGTTAGTACAAAGCCAGAAGAACCGCAAGGCCATGAGTTCTGTCCTGTGTGGGTTTAGTCATACATTACGATCGATCCTGAAAAGTCATTCTTTTTGTTGTTGTTGTTGTTAATCCTCACCGAAGGATATTTTATTCCATTGATTTTTAGAGAGAGTGAAAGGGGGGGAGGGAGAGAAGGAGAGAGAGAGACACTGATGTGACAGAGACACATCAATCGGCTGCTTTCTGCATGACTCCAACCGGGGCCAGGGATCAAACCCGCAACCCAAGTACGTGCCCTTGACTGGGAATCAAACCCGAGACTCTTCAGTCTGTGGGCTGATGCTCTAACTGCTGAGCCAAACCAGCCAGGGCAAATTAAGTGGGTAGTATTAGTCATGAAGGTGAGAAAGAATAGATAGATAATTTCAACTTCTTCATCACTGTTGAAAAACACATCTTGATAGAATTAGATACTGACATTTGCGTAGTGAAAGTCACTGATGTTTGTAAAGAAAGGGTGTCATTTACGGACAGTGTCCCTCAAGACTATTGTCTAGCATTTCTGGACAAAAGGATGCAGCTCCCCTTCAGCCTGTGATTGGATGAATCTGTGATACATAAAGTGCATTTGGAGAAAAACTTAATTTTCCTACTTCCACTAACTGAATATTTTCCTAGCATTTTCCTCCCATTGTCTCGTTATGACCCACACATTGTCACGTTGCCCCTGGTGCAGCCATGTCTAACCCTCTGGTGACTGTGTTGACGCGCATGGCCGATTCCCCTAGAATGCCCGCCGTCCGGTGCAAAGTGCCCGCCCTTGCCCACTCTCGGGGCACGGCCCCATCAAACCCGCGCTGTCTCTCCAGGTTATCCGGGCTGTATTGTCATCGAGGCCTGACGTGAGACACAGTCTGTGTTCCTGTTACTTTCGTACAAGCCCTTTCCTGATTCATCTTTGCAGCCTACACAGCTTCTTGCATATTTTAAATGGTAAAAATTTTTGAATGAATAAGTGATTTGGGATAAAGATTTATTTGGATCTGTGAGAAGTCTGAACTGCAGAAATTTATTTTCAATGGTAGAGACCCTGGGGACCTACTTAAATGATGGTGTTTACCTAAGCCCTTAAAGTACTTATTCCCCGAAGTCGGCGAAACGTTCCCTTGCAAATCCCTTCCCTCCAAATTCACTTCCTCGACTCCACAAACACTTCTTTACAGATACTAGAGATTATTTCAGAACAGTTTTTCTCCAGATAATAACAAAATATCAAAGAGTGTGAATTAATGAAAGTCTTACCTCTGTCAAACATATCCCCAGGTCAGGTAGATTTTCCTCTTGAATACAGTTGCTCCCCAGCCTAGCCACCATCTTTAACCCACTAGAGAATATCTCTTCCCTGGTCCTCTGCTCCGGCCCGTCCACTGGCCCCCCAGCAATTCACCCCCCGTTTACCCCCGAGGCTTCAGCAGCATTGCGTTCAGCTCCTTGAAGTCCTAAGCAAAACGGAAGAATACAAGCGAGACCTGGCCTGTTGGGCTCAGCGGTTAGAGTGTCGGACCACAGACTGAGGGGTCTCAGGTTTGATTCCAGTCAAGGGCATGTACCTGGGTTGCAGGTTCGATCCCCAGCCCCGGTCAGTGTCGTGCAAGGGGCAACCAATCTCTCTCTCTCTTTCTCTCTCTCCTTCTCTCTCTTCTTCTCTCTCTTCTTCCCTCCCTCTCTTCCATTCTCTCTAAAATAAATCAGTGGAAAAACATTCTCAGGTGAGGATTAACACACACACACACACACACACAAGAATACAAGAGAAATAGAATTAAATCAAAACAAACCATTCCCTAAAATCTCAGGGAACTCTGACCACACTTTCTACTTGTCCTTCCTAACTTTATGTACATTTCCATCGTGATGTTCTGTTTAAGGTCGGTCTCCTCTCTAAATCATAAGTTCAGTGAGCTTATACTTTGCTCAGCACAGTATAGCCAGTCAAGGTGATGACCGGCTACAGTGAACATTTTGTTGATAGGATATAGATTCCACCCATGGGACTTAGTGTTTCCTCTCTGGGGAGAACCTTAGTCGAATTCTTCTTCCTCAGGAGCACTGTTCAGAGGTCTGGAGGTGCCTTCCCCTGCCACCCCTTCTTGGTGCTGCCATTCACTCTCGTCACGTCTCTTCTCACCGAGGCCATTGCTGGCCACTATGCATACAGCTGACTGCCTGCCTGCCTCCCCCTGCGCTGCCTCCCTCCCCTGCGCTGTGTGCCTCCCTCCCCCTGCACTGCCTCCCTCCCCCTGCACTGCCTGCCTCCTCCTGCACTGCCTCCCTCCCTCCCCCTGCGCTGCCTGCCTCCCCCTGTGCTGCCTCCCTCCCCCTGCACTGCCTCCCTCCCCCTGCACTGCCTCCCTCCTCCTGCACTGCCTCCCTCCCTCCCCCTGCGCTGCCTGCCTCCCCCTGTGCTGCCTCCCTCCCCCTGCACTGCCTCCCTCCCCCTGCACTGCCTCCCTCCCCCTGCACTGCCTCCCTCCCCCTGCACTGCCTCCCTCCCCCTGCACTGCCTCCCTCCTCCTGCACTGCTTCCCTCCCCCTGCGCTGCCTGCCTCCCCCTGCGCTGCCTGCCTGCCTCCCCCTGCGCTGCCTCCCTCGCCCTGCGCTGCCTGCCTCCCCCTGCGCTGCCTGCCTCTCCCTGCGCTGCCTGCCTCCCTCCCCCTGCACTGCCTCCCTCCCCCTGCACTGCCTCCCTCCCCCTGCGCTGCCTGCCTCCCTCCCCCTGCGCTGCCTGCCTCCCTCCTCCTACACTGCCTCCCTCCCCCTGCACTGCCTCCCTCCCCCTACACTGCCTCTCCCCTGTGCCTGCTCCATGTCTTCTCCATCGCACTGACCACTGCTAATGTACCATCTAGTCTGCTTCCTCATTTTAAAAATTATTTGCCTCCCCCAGGAGAAAGTACTTTTTATGAAGGCAGGATTTTTTCTGTGTTCACTGCTGTAACCCAAGTGCAAAGAACAGGATCGTTAACGTAGCCGAACCTCCATCGCTGTGTAGGAAGTCAGCTGAATCCGGCAGGGCCTGGCAGGGAGCGATGGCACTCACACGGGGTGCTTGGGGAGAGTTTAACCAAGGAGCTGTTTGCAGGGGTGTGGGAAGAGTTTGGGGAAGCCAAGGAGGGATGTTTTTACCCCGGGGCTAGCAGCAGTGGGGAGCGATTACCACCCGAGGCCGAAGGGAAGAGCAAAGGAGTGTCTGTGGGGGACCCAGAAAGAGGACCTAAGTGGAGAGGAGTTCTAACAAGAACCGTGACCTGGAGGACATGGAGGCACCCAACCTGCAGCGCTGGGCGGGGATGAAACAGGGCAATACATACTCTGGCCTCATTCTCGTCCCACCCTCTGAGCTCCTGCTAGAGCCTTCCATTGGCCAAGCTGTCATTGCCCGGAGGCAAGGGAGCCACAGTCCTCAAGAGTCGGCCTCCCTCTCGAAGCAGAGAGGCAGGTGGATAAGAGCGGAGAGTGGATCCGGAGAAGCGAACAGGGTTTATCTGGAACACATCTCAAAGCAGATGAGCTGTTGTCACCTGGCCACAAAGTTGCCCATCGGATGTGGGGCGCTCTGGGTAAATGGAGTAGAAAGGGAAGCTGCTGGGGTGTCACTGAGAGAGAGAACCTGGACGGCGGTGTGACTGTCGAGAAGGGTGGGTGCAGGGAGGGAAGAAATCGTCCTCTCTCAACGAAGGAGAAGGTGAGTCTCTGAGAGTGGATGACAGATCTGGAGAGAGGTTCACCCATGAGTTAAGGTTAGTTTCATGGATGCCGATGATGCCCATGCGTTCCGTGAAAGCCCCTTGCACACTGATGGCCGGAGAGGACGTTCTAGCCTGGCGGGAGGAGTCTTCAGAAAGCAGCACAAGCGATAGGACTGTGCACCCCAGTATGTTAGTCACAGCAATGCCGAAGTTGGGGGTGTCTAGAAGAAGGACACTGTTTGTGGGGTATACCTGGCAAGTGCTCTCTGCCCCATCTTTGAGGAGATCCGGGTTGGTTTGGGGTGAGTCTGTAGGAGGATGAGACCATTTCAGCACTCTGATTCCTACACTGAACACGGCCTCCGAGAGAGTTCCTTTACCTTAATATTCAAATCACTCGGAGAAGATTCCAAGATTGTGGGGGGTGACAGGGGGTCCAGCATCCAGGATTCTGGCTGTTGTTGATAATTTTAAGCTGCAACCCCGGTGCCAATCTGGTGCCCAGTAGTGCCACCACCCTCCCCTCCAACCACCTGCCAGTTGGTATTCAGCAGCACCTTGGGGTCAGAGCGGCCCACCTTCCTTCGGGGTGAAAGAAGAGGGCTGCAGAAAGTCCCGCAGCCACCCCTAGAGCCACCCCTGGAGCCAGTCACGCAAACAAAACCAGCAGAGTGGAGACAGGCCGGGGACAAATGCACATGCGGGTGTGGGCCGGCGCAGGAGGCCAGGAAAACGTTGCTCTTCATTTCTGCTCGGTGGAGGAGGCGCTGTTCTTCCTGAACCCTGGGTAGGAGCAGCTGCTTGGAGACATCTCTGTCGATCCAGCATTCGTGTGGGAGCTGGGGTGAAGTAGGGGAGTCCTTCTGTAGTGGAAAACGGTGTAGCCTCCATCAACAATCTGTGAAGGCAATGGAGTGCTCATGCTTCATGTGCTCAAAAGGTGACAAGGAGAAACAAAACATGGAGTAAGGGCTGAGTTTGGTTAAGGCATGGTGGCAGTCACCCAGATGGTGGCTGAGGGTCCTGCGTGCTGGGGAAGACAGGATGCTACTATGACATTGCCAACAGCAATAGGAGCCTCCACGTGGGAGAAACCTGGAAAGCAGATAGGAAGAGCTCCTTACCTGTAAGACACAGTCCTATCTGGTGGTCACGTGCATGTTCATGGCCTCACATGACTTGCATCTCAGCTGATGACTCCTAAGTCATACTGATGGAAACTGATGGTTTCCACCCCGGATTTCAATCCTGAGATTTCAGACTTAAGTATTTTTAATTCAACAGAACATTAGCCTCTGTGGCTTCTGCGCCATATGTAGTTTCTATTATCACAATGCACTGAATAGTTTATTTTATGATGATGATGATCCTGAGTATAATATTTCTTTCTTCAATGGGGCCAGAATATGTCAAACTTTGTAGACACTTAATAAACACGCATTAAAGTTTTTCAATAAAAATTCCTCCAGTGATACTGCTTCCTGATTGGGTCAAGAATTTCTACATTGGGCTAATGATTAGGCCCCTCATTCGTCCTAGAACGTTGCTCCCACTTGAAGAAACGTGGACTTGAGTTTCCTGGAGATGGGCACACAGAGCACAAACTTCCAATGAGGCAAACTGCTGCCTGCTACCCGGCCTCCATCATTCCCTTCTTGTTTAACACCCAGATACTTCTAATTAGAGTCAAATGTAGGTTACAAAACTGTGGTTGTGAAGGGGAAAACTAATGTCACACAGGCTGCCTATTTAATAGACCTACGTCAGGCCATTCATGTGATGGGTGTTTATTGAGTGGGGTTTTTTTTTGTTTTTGTTTTTTGTTTTGGAGTTATTATGAGAATAAAATAAGGTAATATATGCTTAGGAAATTACATGGAAAATTATAAATGTTCAATATAACCAGTTAGTAGTAGCGGAGTAGCCATTAGTTGCCTATCTGAATGGCACTAGAATAGCAGTAGAAGCCATAGAGAAGTGTGTATTCACGACACTCACGTGCCATCTGGATCTTAACAGTCCGAGATAGTCCAGCCTTGACCCTTACCCATGGTTCTGACTGATTTAGTTTGTTGGAAGATACCCAAAGGCTAGTTGCTAATCTAGTTCTATACTCTAGAGAAGCAAGCTTCTGCCTGTTCTTCCCAAAAGAAGAATGTGAAGATCAATTGTGATGTATCTATGAATGTGCCCCAGTAACTGTGGGGAGCTGTCTGGGTAACCGTCTGGCTGTGTGGCCTACGTGGAGGATGCCGTCATCACTAGGAGCTCCCAGTCAGCCAGAAGCTGAGGTGCGATCATTGCATACTTTGGGCTGCTTTCTAAGCTCTTCCATTAATTGCTAGTCCCTGAATAGTAGAGTCTGTTGTCTGATTTTGCATGTAGAACAAAGATGATTGGTGTCCTCTGAGCCCAGTGAATGGTTAAGTCTTCCAGTCTCAAGTCACCTGCTCTCGTTCCAGCCCCGGAAGTCTCCCATGACCCATTAGTGCTTTCAATATCTTTCTTGAAGTCCTTTCATTACATTCTTACAATATATTTTCAAATTATGAAAACCACACAGCATGTAATTCCATCCTCAACTATCCATCCCCCCAAAAAAGGATGCGTCTATTATAAATGAAGATGTTTTATTTAAATACCAAAGGTTTCTAAAATCAGATTCTGGAAAGCCAAGTCTATGCTTAGTAATAGAGTCTTGTATACAGTGTCTTCAGACGAGGTGATCAACAATTCCACATGTAAGAGGAAATCATCAGCTTTGGCCTATGCTACTTGGAAAATTGAAGAAAAGGGGGATTGGAACTTGGGTTATTTGGTAATTATCTACTCTTTGACATCACTCAATGCTCTCTAGACCTGAGCTTCAACTCGGTTGAGATATTTTTCCAGCTCTAAAACTTGAACCCATTCATTCATTTGGGTTTTTTTCCTATTTGATTTAGATATTTGCTTCCAGCCTGAGAAATTGCACGCCAACCTCCTGCCAAGAGCACCTTCCCGCAGCTGTGTTATAAATATCTGGGAAAAAATAAGGGGGGATTAAACCGAAGATTGAAATACCATTTCTCCCAGTGCCAAGGCAGTCCTAGGAGGTTCTGATAATAATATCTCACATTTACAATTTAGATCTTGAACTCACGGAACGAGGAGTGGATCCAACACTTTATACCTTCCCCAGGGCTGATGGCATTTAAAGACTTGGATGGCTATTGAGTGATAACAGCTATTATTTAATTAGATTGTTCTGTATGATAAAGTATTGTGTGATATTTTTACACTTTATCCTTGGATCATGCATAGGTGACGGGTAAATATGCCTTGTAATATCTAGCATATTTTTGTCATCTGAGTTTTATAAGTCACAAGGTGACAATGATTTTGCCCAAGGGTTTCTGTTTTGCAGACAACAAAATTGTTTTGATTTTATGAGTAAGCAGTCAGTGTGAGCAATCTGTACGAGCTTTTTCGGAGACTGCCCTAAAAGTGGGTTTCCGTGATAAGCAAGTGAGGAAGATCACAGGTGCAAGGATCTGAGCCAGGCCCCCTGGAGGTGGGTAAAGTGTACCCCGTGCAGGTTTCAGCAGACGTAACCCCCACTGGGAGAGTGGGACAGGATGGGAGGAGCGCACAGGACAGAGCGACCCTGCTGAAGAGGTAAAACGGCCCGGAGGGAAAGAAGAATAGCAGCCTACTCTCTTTTCTCTTTTCAGCTTTTTATTAAGGCCAGTCTTGTGTAGGGAGGACAGCAAAACTGACTTGTTAGGGATGTTTGTTTACAGTGAATCCAGGACCACAGTCTAACTCTACTGACTACTTCTAGACTTGAGTGATTTCTACCTATGTCACTGCCTGGTAGGTTGGCCTCAGTGTTTAACAGAGACAATTAGCAGATGTAATTGCAAAATATTCTCAAGAGGCAACGGATCTTTTGCCGAATCATATAAACCAACTCTTCCAAAACAAACTCATTCATTCATTGATTCATTCATTCATTCATTCATTCATTCACTCACTCATTCAATGTGTGTTTATTGAGTATCTACCATATGGCAGTCTCTACTCTGGGTACTGGGGAATAGCTTTGAACATAAATAATTCAAGTCCCTACCTTTGTGGACATTATATTCTGGTCTAGAAACATAAATAATAAATAAGTAGGCAAATATGTAAATGAAGATTATAAAAAATGTTTTTAAACATAAAACAGTAATAGGATAAAGAGGGTGGGAAGTAGTAAGTGATTATAGTGGTAGGGGTAGAGAATGATTTGGGGGTCTCCATTAATAACAACCAAATGTTATCTTCTGGCAAATGTCTCTTGATTATAAAGATCTAGTGGTGGGGAAAGGCCATTCAAAGAAAAACAGTAAAATCAGGAGATGGAAACATCAATAAAGAAACAAAAAGACATCTTTCCAGAATACTAAGTACTACTTTTCTATTATTTTCTAAAATTACCACTTTTATTATGGAAGTATAACATTGATTGAAAATAATTAGGCCATATAGAAGACCATGAAGAATAAAATTACCATGATAAAAACCACTCTTAAATTTTTATATTTATCATTCAGTTTTCCTATGCATGTGAAGATAACGATTTTTACATATGCTACTTTGAAACTGACTTTTATCAACTAGCAGCATATCATGAACATCTTTCCCCCACATATTGGCTGATTCAGAGTATTAAGAAAGATAGTAATAGGTAAAAATGATGAACTGTTATTTTAATTTGTATTGATTTTTTTAATGGTGAGATTGATAATTCTTGATCTTTTAAAACTGGTTTTTAATATTCTTTAAGATTCATGTCTTTTGCTAATTTTAAAAATCACAATGTTCATTTATTCCTTCCTGACTGACTGATAAGACTCTGTATGTAGCCATTTATTTGAATGTCTACCATGTGCAGGCTCTGTTGCAGGATCTAGGCATACACTGATGAACAAGAAAACATTGGTTCTTTTTATTTTTTTTAAAACAATCTTGCCTAGTTTATTTTGTTCTTTAATTTTTGTCAGTAGAAATTTTTGGAGGTCAAAAGTACCCTTACTTTTTTATATGGTTTCGTCTTGCATCATAGTTAGAAAGAAAGCCCTTCCCACCTTCAAGATGATAAACACTAGTCACCATATTTTCTTCTGCTATTAATTGAATAATTTATCATTTCTCCACAGACTTGAAATGCCATCTTTTCACTAAATTCTCAAATAGACATAGAGCTGCTGTGGGATTTAAATAGACGTGGGGCTCTGCTTGATTTCACGGATGTGTCGATGTTAGCACCAATGTCAAATTATTCTAAGCGTTCTGGCTTTGTAACTCATTTGGATATTTGCTAAGGAAAATACCAGCTTATCTCTGCTCTTTTTCAAAAATATTTCTGCATGTTTACTTTACCAGAATTTTATCAAACTCCAAAAAGCAATTTTGTTGTATTCTCAAGAGGATTGAGTTACATTTATAAATTAATTCATAGAGAATCTGTATAACATCAGGTATTCTTGCTATAAGAATACAACTTTTCTGTATTCAATATTCAACTTATATGACCCTCAGTGAAGTGTAATAGTTTTCATTAAAAAGTTTCTACATTGTTTTGGTTCAGTTTCTTCCCAGATATTTTGGATCTTTGGTTACGCCTATAAATAGGATCATATTTTACCATTATGTTTCTTAACTGATCATAATTGGTAAGTAGGGAAGTTGCTGGTTTAGTTTTTGGTTTATTGTTAGCCTCCTTAACAATATAGCTTGCTAGCAGCCACAGTTCAAAATAATCATTTGTGCAGCCTGGGAACCAACCAATCAGCACAGATACTGGGTGTGAGTGTTTGGATAGATATTCATGGCATAGCAGCTGAATACTCACCCAGATGTCAGTTCCAATACTTCTTCAGATAAATCTCCTTTTTCCGATATCTTTCGTAGGTAAGCAACCATAACATCCATAATTCCTGGCTGTTCATCTTCCTCCTTTATAATATTTTGTTTTCATGTTTAATTGCATTAACTAGAATTGCAGAATAATCTTAGGCAGAAGTGGTGGTGATGGAAATCCTTGTATTGCTCCTGATTTTATTGGAAATACAGGATGGGGCAAAAGTAGGTTCACACTTGTTCATGTGAAAAATAATACAATCATTAATAAATAACAATACAAGAATAATCTCTGTGTTTTGCGTACTCACAACTGTAAACCTACTTTTGCCTCACCCTGTATTGTTTAGGGATGGATAATTTTATAAATAATTTTAAGGAAATACCTATTCTATTCCATTTTATTAATAGTTTTTTAAATATTAAGAAACGATGGTAAAGTTTATCAAATAATATACTTCCACCCTCTGTCAAGATGGTCATATGGATGATCTCCTTTGTCTTTTTATGATAATATATTAATCCATTTCCAAGTTGAACCAATATATGCATCAACCCTACTTCATCGTGATGCATAACCTTTGTGTTACATATCTAATTTAATTTATTAATGTTTTATTTAGTATTTTGTACGTAAAAGGCATAAGCATGATTAGTTTTTGTTTTTTCCTTGTGCATTGGCAGGTTTTGGTAAGAAGATTATCTTCATTTTGTAACGTGTATTGATATGTTTCCATCTTTTTGTGTTTGGAAAATTTAAGTGATATAGGGATTTTTTTTTTTATTTCTTGAAAGTAGTTGGAATTCCCCCCAAATAACATTATGGGTTTTTCAAGTGTTTTAACAATTGTTTTCAATTTCTCTAATAGTCTTGGTCTATTCAGGTTTTCTAACTCTTCTTGAGTATGCTTTTGTAAGTTATACTTAGAAAATAATCTGTATCACTGAGATTTTCAGTTTGGTAAAACAATATATCAGATAGTTCTCTTATAATGTTAAAAATAGTATCTGTTGCTATATACTCTCTCTCATCATTACTGTTCATTTTTTTCTCTCTTTTATTCTTGGACTGTCCAGAGGTTTATTTTATTGATCTTTTCAAAGAACCCACACTTGGTTAATACTAACAGACATATTTTGAGTATTAGGGATTTCGTGATAAGAGCTTGGCTTATATTATCTCATTTAACCCCCAACAGCATTCTGGCTTTCCTCACAGTGCAGAAGAGAACACTAGGGCTTTGAGAGTGGAAGAAACACCTGATCTCAGGAACCATAGTTAGTACTGGGCAGGGCAGATGCCAAACCTGGTTCGTCCGACCCAAAAAACATCCTTCAATTTCATTCATCAATTCCATTTAGGAAAATTGATTTCTTGTCTTCTATTTTTATCTTTATTACTTTTTTGCTCCTATCGTGCTTACTGTAAAGGATGGTAGTCTTGTGATCAATAATTAATAAATAGCCTATACTTTTAGTTTGGGTTCTTTGCATCATGATACATATGGAAAATAAGCTTTGTATAGGGTGTTAGGAAAACTGGATGCGGCTGCTCATGGCCAAGGACTTTGAATTTAGAGGACTCAGTGAGTCCCACACCCCGCCCCTGACGAATGTGAAGGTCAGAGTGGTGGGGACACCACATGCTGTTGCACTCCAGCTGGGGTAGGAAGCATTTTCATAGAATTTATTTATTTATTTGTGTATTTTATTTCAAGGGTAGTGTTGATTTTTAAATATTTTTCTTTCATTGTAGTCATACAATGTGATCTATTTGATTTTTGCATCAGGACATTTATTTTCATCATGAACTAATATATGATCACTCTTTTGGAAAATAAATACATGGGTGCTGACGTAGAAGGTGTATTTCCCCTTCATTCTGATCATGGGGTTCGAAGCTGATTGTATATCTGTTAAGTCAGTCTGCCTTTGGACTTACTTTCCAAGTCTTCTGCATCTTTACGAACTATTTTCTTGCATCTGTCAGGACGAGAGAGCAGCATTGTGTCATGTCTGTCAATTCCTGTTTTAATCCAATTAGTCTTGCTTTATGTTTTTTAATATCGTGTGAGTTGGCACATGTAATTCATTACTTATATACCTTCATTTTATTTTGTAATCTTTATAAAAATAAAATGATCCTCTTTGTCCCATTTAATATTTTGCTTTGAATATTGCTTCTGTAATATTGATATTATAATCTCTAAATTATATATTTTTTTGTATTACCTGATCTATCTTTACCCAGCCTTATTTGTAACTTTTATGAGTTATTTTTTTGTTTGTTCATTTTTGTTTTGGATGGCATGGAGAAAGATTTTATTTTGACACATTTTTCTGTCTATTTAAGATTTAACTCTTACAAAAGACCATTTTTGTTTTTCAAATATTTTCTATTAATTTGAATTACTGGACTGCTAGATGTGGAGGTTGCTGAGATTTTCCCCGAACAAATGACTGCACTTGTTTGTAGGACAAACATAAGTAAGAGGAGTAAGTTGCATGAGTTACGCTGCTGAGCCAGGATGAGGAGGCGTGTGACTGGCAGGCCTACGGCAGGGGTGGTAGGCAGCCTCCCATACACCAGGACCGGTGGCCCCACCTTCTGGTGTTCACACCCTCTGTAATCCCCACCCCCAAGAGCGTGGGCTGAACCAAGGGATGGCTTCTGAGCAATAGAATGCGGTGATAATGATGGTTATTATTCTGAGGTTTGGTTATAAAGAAGCTGTGGTTTCTGTCCTGTTTGGCCTTGCTTGTCCTTGGGGCTTGCCTTGAGGAACGCCAGCTGCCATATAGTGAGTCTCGCTAGCGAGAGGTCCACCCGGCACACAGGGTGAGGACTCAGATCCTGCCAGCAACTGCTTCCCGAGACGCCGACTCTCCTGGACGAGCCTTCAGGTGGGACCACGCAGCTGTCCCGCACCTGGATTCCAGCCCTCGAGAGGCCTTGAACCAGAGGCACCCTGCTAAGCCGCACCTGCACTCCTGACCCACAGACACTGGGAGACAACAAACGATTTTCGTTTTAAACTACTAAATGTTGAGGTAATTTGACATTCAGCAATACATAACTAATACCATGGTAATTAGGTTTTTTGGGTGTTCGTTAGCCCCTTCTATTTGGTTTGTGTGAACCGGTGTTCAGGTCCCTGAGTTCTGTTATGATGGAGAAATTGATCAGCCGATACTGACTAAATAAATAAAATGTGCAAGGCAGAGGTGAGAACCTCTTGGTGATCTGTATCCATTTATAATGTCAGCCCTTTCTAAGTTGTTGCGTAGGGCCAGAATACAATTTTAGAGATGCAAAAACATCAGTGTGATTTATGGAAATATAAAGGAGCTCATGACAGAGACGAGTGTTAGGCATGGCGGGGCGGAGGCAGCCGTCACGTCCAGGAGGGAAGGCCCTTCTGTTCGGTCCCTTGTGGTTTCTGTCGCCATGTGGATTCTCACCACACTATCCTACGTGAGTTCTGTTTACCTGTTTCCTTCTCCACTTTGCTTTGCTTTACTCAGTACTAAAAACGGACACAATTCTGGCAAGCAGCGGACCCGTTTGCAAGTGTAAGATGAGTCTGTACTCAAAAATAGAAATATCAAATATAAAGTTACCCATAGTATTTATTGTCCATGAATCTTATTTGGCCTATTAAATAGGAAAAAATATTTTGAAGGATGATGTATAAAGAGCGTGAATAATGTTTTTCACCTTTAAACCCACAGGTTTAACAAAGCGCAGGGTTCAGGAGGAGAAGTTACTTATGGAAAAGGCAGATTTACTCACAATGAAGCTGGTGAATCAGCATTAGAAATGCAAGTCACTTAGCCTAATGGCCGTTTAGGCAAAATCTTGAAGTAGAAGAAGGAGAGGAAGTACAGTGATCTCTTGCAGAATGAGGTTACTCATGGGTGGGTCAAGCAGAAATTTAAATTACAGATAAAAAAAAATGGGTGGTGTGACTGCTAAAATAGACACAAAAGCAACAAAAATATATGTGGGGATATTAAGAAGAAATATGGAAGGAGATTACACGGCACAGAAGGTCTTTCTAGGAATGAAACTAGATTGACTTTGGAGAGAACATGTAACCCACAGTATACATTTTCGAGAGTTAAAACCAATTCCAAGACTGAAGGCTATAGAAAACACACTTGAGCTTGGGGCTAATGTGGTGGGAAATTGCAAATAGAAATGTTGCCTGTCTTCCACTCAGACGAGCATCTGGTAGTTTAAAGGCCTTTGTTAGGTACGTATATTTGTTATGTACACCACATTTATGCTTTGGAGCCTTCTGGAAAAGGACAGTGATGTCGTATGATTATAATTTTTTCCTTCAAGGACTTCATATTTGACCATTAAGAACAGTGCTCAAGAGAGGTCCCTAGATGATGAGAAGTCATAGCATGGAGACTCCGTTGCTGTGTTTCAGGCTGTGAGAACTCCCAGCTGTCTTCTAGCCTTACAGCTGAAGAATTAGGGAAAACAGCAACACAGGATGTGTGTGTGTGTGTGTGTGTGTGTGTGTGTGTGTGTGTGAATAATTACATCAGATCTAGGAGATAGAAATTATTATCCCCATTATATAGCTGAGAAAAAAATCCAGGCATTGAGAGGTAAGTAGTTTGCTCAAGTGACTGATGAAGCTGGAATTAGAACCCTGGTGGTATAAATTCAAACCCATACACTTTATCTCTGTGCCCTCACCTTATCTCTGTCTCTGTCCATACCCACCTCCCAGTGCGGGAGATTTAGTGGGTGTTCACTGGTTGTGAGAAAGGAGGGTGTGTCCAGGATGGAGCTGTCTCTGGCTTGTCTAACTTGCATTAGTTTTGTGTTACTTACAAAATCACAGACCTCTTGACTTTACTGTCTCTTGGGTTTCTTCCCATTACCACACTCTGAGGTATTTCAACGTGGAGTAACCGTATCCACCCATTCGATTGCTTGATTATGCACATGGGTGTTCTTTTGCATTACTGACTACTGAAGACGCCATGAATTTATTCATTTAGGGGCTACCACCAAACCAGCCAGTTTATATTTTTAAGGCTATTGACAAGAACCAGAAGTTTCCAGGGGTTTCTGCCTGAACGTGGGGACTATTTACAAGAACACTGACGAGTTCTCAAGAACTTTGAAAACACATCTTTGGAGCCCTCACCTGCCATGAGTATTATATAGAACTTGACATTGCACAACAGAAGTTTGTGGAACAATGACATGAAAGTATAAAATACGAAACGTGTGATTGTCCAGAAACCAGAAACATAGAAGGAAACTATCTTCCTGTCTCAACTCTTACATGTAGGTGAGAAGGGGGGGGGGGGAGGAAAGGAGAATAAAATATTTTGCACCCAGAACTCATTTAATAACTTTCTACTGAAACTGCACTGAAGAATACAAAGGAGGATTTATTTGATCAGTTTGGCTAGCAGTGATCAAGGTCTCACTATGTCTTGAGTTTAAATACCCTACAAAACACATCAGTTCTCAAACCTGGATGCACACTGGAATCCCCTACGAAATGGTCACATTATTTATGCCCGGAATTTACCCCTAGGCATTCTCGTCTCATTGATGTGGGGTGTGCTGCGGACGGACGGAGGCTTTGTCATTTCCTCGGGATCCTCACGGGGAGCAAACTTCAGGAACTCGTATGTTTCTCCTCTAGCTCAGGGCTTATCAAACTTTACTTCTGCAAAAGGTCAGGTGGCGATATTTTCGTCTTTGTCACAACTGCTCAGCCCTGCTGCTGCAGCACCAACACAGCCATAGACACATGTAAGTGAATGAGTGCAGCTGTGTTCCAATAAAACTTTATTTATGGACACTGCAATCTGAATGTCAAAAAATGTTCACACGTCACAAAACAGGATTGCTGTTTTGACTTTTTTCTCAGCCATTTGAAAATATGGATCGTAAGCCACACTAAAACAGACAGCTGGCTGGATGGGGCCGTGGTTTGCAGACCCTCGAGTTAATCCCCATAACTCCGTGAAGGCAGACGCAACTATCATTCTCATTTTTATAGTGAAGGGAAGTGAGACACGATCCAAGGTCTGCTGGTGCTAGAGCCAGGCATTGACTATGATCTTAAACTTCTTTTTTAGAAAGTATCAACATTTATACAAAAATTGTAGTTTTTCAAATTGATTTTAGATATGGAGGAAGAGAGAGAGAAACATAGACCGGCGTCATCCCATATGTGCCCCAACTGGGGTATGCACCCCAACTAGGAATCAAACCCACAAACTAGGCATGTGCCCTGACCGGGAATCGAACCCACAACCTTGCAGTGAAAAGGACAATGCTCCAACCAATTGAGCCACACTGGCCAGGGCAAAAAATTATACCTTTGGTTATTTTTGAGGTTAATTATGAGGATAAATGATGTGGGGGAAGTTCTCCCAAATCCAATCATTTAGAAAAGAAATTGTCATTGAATTCCAGTGAAAATGTGTTTAATTACAAAAAAAAGTTGACCATTATTCAACCCTCTGCTTTCTTACATTGCTAGGTACATCTGGCTTTTTCTATGTTCATTAAGAGACTTAGTTTAATTGAAATTACAGTTTTTCTTGTTCTTTATGTACCACCAAATCAAGCAAATAGTGTTAAAATATTTTGGTCAATTGTACATATAAATCTTGCAGGGTTAATGAACATATTCTCTAGACTGTGGAGCAGACTGGACACTTATCTTGTTCTTTAAGATAAAATACCACATCTATATAATGTATTGCTAAGCTTTCTTCTTACTACACACTTTGCCTAGAATTGCATTTTCCATTAAATAATAATCATTGTAATTAATAGACTGGTTATTTTATCTCCCTAATCTGGTTACAGTAATTTATCAAAGGCATGTAAATGAATGCCAGGAAAGTAGTGTACCCCTGTTTTTATTAAAAGGTAAAGAACATAAAGTGTAATAATTCTCTAAGGAATATAATAAGATATGTGACTTCTCGTGGTTCACCGAAGGAAATACATAAAATATTTATTATTGTTGTAAGGGCATTTAATCAGTGTAACTTCTACACTTCTCACAGCTAGTGATTACAGATACGTTGCTGGGTGACTATATGTTTAGTTCAAATCTTCAAAACTGCCTGCGATGAATCAGTAGGGTTCATTCCTAGCTGTGCACCTGGCATGTCTCAGTGCCGACCAGCTGAAGAATGCGAAGCCTCCAGGTGGTGCTGAGGCTAAGTCAGAGCTTGGATGTTGTTGAGACGGTTTCAGAAACACTTTACATCACCTTAAGTCTCCAGGGAGGATACCATCTCCATCGCTCCAGGCTCAGGCACTGACAGTGTATTCAGACAGGAAAAGAAAGGAGGACGGCAGGGACCAGCCAGGTAGGACTCGGCTCCTGTGCAAATGCTGCTCCCTGTCTTCAATTGGGCTGACCCACCTGACCCTTCATGGCAAGCATTCTCCTTCTCTACACTCATACCTGCCCTGCCTCATCCACAGGACTCCGCCGAGGCTTGGACAAGATACACCACGTGCTATTAAATGGCACTGGTCGAAGGAGGATGAGGGTGTGATTTTAGTGTGTTGAGTTTAAAGAATCAACTTTGGAGCTAGGCAGGCCTGGAATCAAATCTCAGTTACACTCTCCCTGAGCTGATGATCTTGAGGATGTTATTAAAACCTCTAAATGTCTCAATTCATCATTGATCAAATAAAGCTAATAAGAGGTTTGTTGTGATAATTAAATTTGAAAATGCACCTAAAGCTTTAGAATAGTAACTGGACAAAAGAAAAAAAAAAGGTATTTATCTTCATCTGTTCTCTTCCTCATCTTTCTCCTTCTTCCTTTTCAGTAGGCGGTAAGGACTGAGGTGGGGCTAGGTGAATTTACATTATTTTTAGTTGCTACTTGGTTCATTTTTATCCCATCCACACTATAAACTCTTGAGAGCAAGGGCTGTGTTTGTTTCTGATCATCCTTGAATTCTTCACTTCCGGCACAGTGCCTCATGGGCGATAAGACATCCATGAGTCCATGAATAAATGAGTGAAGGGTGAAAACACCCCCATTCACTTATTCTTCCAGCCTCTTGCACAGACTGAGACAATCAGGCACTCAACTTGGGTTGTGTAGGAAATTGTATCCTCAGGACAGGGTAGGGGCTCCCCGAGTGAGAATGTGATATGAACCAATGGTCCCCTGCCTGAATTATCAACCTGAGCATTTAGCCTTAATTTTTACAGTGATGGAAGTAGAAAGGCCAATATTTTTATTTTTATTTTTATTTTTTTTTATCCTCACCCGAGGACACTTTTCCATTTTATGTTCAGGTAGAGTGGGAGGGAGAGAGAGGAACACAGAGAGAGAGAGAAACATCGATGTGAAAGGAACACATCGAGTGGCTGCCACCCTCACGACCGACCAGGGCCGGGGACAAACTGCAACCGAGGTACGTGCCCTTAGCGGGAACCGAACCCGGGTCTCTCAGGACCGCAGGCCGACGCTCTAACCGCTGAGCCAAACCGGCCAGGGCGAAAGGCCAATATTTTTAAAATTTACCATTATCATCCCTGACAGCTTAACCTAAAACAACGTGTGCCACCTGCAGTGGCCTTGAGGAAGGGGGTATAGGACAGGCATTTTCTGTGAAAGCAGAGACTGAGGAGACTGCGTGATGATAGCCTGTCTGGACTGGACACCAGCTGTGGGTTGGGGTAGCCAGGAAGGCGTGTGGGTGATGTGGGTGTCCGACAGAAAGAGCAGGTGCTGCCTTCCGCAGGGTCCTGCTGCCTGCCACCTCTGTGTACGTGCCATTCACTGTGGTTGGCTCCCTGCAATCCGTGAATGGGTTAAGTCATGATGAGACAACAGCTCGGCTGATGTGCCTTCTCTCTATAACTATTTGTTGGAGGCCTGGGAGAGCAGGGGAATGAAGATGATGGAGGGAAATATTTCTCTTCTCTGAAGCATTGAAACAGCTACCTTAATTGCCACTTATGTCTAGGTCCCAAGGTTTTCATTCAAAATGATAATAAAAAGACACCTTAAACCCAAAGGGAAAACTCATCCACATAGAGCAGCTTTGAGCCAAGTCTCTGAAGTCTCCAAGCTGAAAAGAACCTGATTAATGACAGCACCTGAGATAAGTGGCACTTTAACCAACCTTAACTGTTGATGTATGATGACATAATGTCCCCTCCAATTAATGACAAGGATATAAAACACCTGTATTTAGCAGAACAGATGCTGCTTTTATGGTTAGATGCACAGATAAAATTGACTTCTAGAGGACCATCTATAACTTACTTCCCTATTATTTGTTCTATATTTGTTTTATTATGTGTGTTATAGGTGGAGGAGGAAACTTAACCTCAGATTCTACACCTGTGCAGCAAAAGAGTATATGCTATACTGTAATTTACCTAAAAACTTGTATCCCATGATTAGGCAGGATGGCAGAAGTGATCTGCCTCATTTACTGAGGGCCTTTCATACTGTATGAATCCCTAATTTTTTAAAATATGAAGATGAGCAAGACCTTTAATGAATCGGCCAGTCAATCAACCTATAGAAGCCACCTGTTTAAATCCTCTATGAAATAAACAAGGTATGTGTCGTTTTAAAAATGAAAATGATTATTGCATACCAAATATATACAAGATGCTGCATTAGGTGTTTTGGGCTTACCAAGGATTTCTTTATAGAGTTGTAATTTATCATGACCACAATTGCTAAATCTCAGAGAGAACTATGTGATATCATGATTTATAAGAAGAAATATATATTTGGTCTTCCTCCTGCTTTCTGACACAGACCTCCTAAAACCATGGGAATTTCCTAAGCAGGAGAGCTAGCAAGGTGTCTTTTGTTATGTTAATGAAGTGACTTGGAAAGCACCTACATAATTTAGGGAAGGCAGCTGGTTGTCAGGGAAACCAACTGTGTATTAGAGGGTTGAAACTTTCAGTTCCATTCCTTGACCTCAGGAGAGGGGAGAGGTATTGAAGTTATATCAGTTGCCAAGGCCAATGATTGGTGGTCAGAGAGCTTCCAGGTTGGTGACCACCTGGAGATTTGGAGGAAAGCGGCTAACCTGGAGAGGGCATAGAAGTTCCTCACCCTTCCCGTACCTTCCTCTGTGCATCTTCCACCTGGCTCTTCCCGATGTTTCCCTGAGTTCTGTAACAAATTCATTGAACCCGAGGAGGAGGTCATGGGAACCTCCAATCTATAGGCAGTCAATCAGAAACACGAGTGAGAACCTGGACTTTCAAAGTGGAGGGGAGCAGTCTAGTATGACCGAGCTCCTAACCTGTGAGATCCGATGCTGTCTCTGGGTAGATAGTGTCAGAATTGAGATGAATTGTAAGACACCCAGCTCGTGTCTGACACTTGCTTGTTTGATGTGTGAGGGGAAAACCTACACACTCACATGTTGGAATTGGGTCCAGGACCCTTTGGCTACAAGTACTGGGTGTTCAATGAGTTCAGGTAAGCTGGAGAAAGCCACTTGGACGAAGAGGGATGGGAGAAGGGACTATGAAAATAGGTGGAGAAGGAAGAGAGGACAGATCAGGTGGGGATTATGGTTTTGAAGCAAACACTGAGAAACACGCAGGCCAAGCTAGGGTCTGGAGCCATCGACAACTGCAGCGTACCAAACGTACAAACTGTAGATTGAGCCAAGATCATGCATGGTGTTGAAGACCAGTTGAATTTCTTTTATCTGATGATTTGGGGATCTAAGGACAGGGTGAAAATATGGGCAATCTTCCGTTTGCTATCTCAACTTGAAGCATTTTGTATCAGTGGCTGTTATTTGGGTGAATGCTGTCCTCATAGGTGGAGTAACAGGATTGAGAGACTTTAAACAGGCACTTACAAGGCATCTGTGGGTTCAGACTGCCTATTGGCTGGTTGTAGTAGAGAATGTAAGAATAGGAGGAATGGTGCCATGAGTTGTATACAAGGCCCCCATGAGGTCTTCCGTCAGAGACATAGTGGGCCATTGGTGTGGCCGTCAAACACATGGGTTAGCAGGAGAAAGGCCAACATGAGGGTGAATTTCGGTTTCTGGGAGCTAGCAAATTCATAGCCCCTTTCTTTTTTCTTCCCAGCGTTTCTCTACTTCCACAAGAGGAGTGTTTATGGATTGGCCCAGTTTTTGGACATTTAAGTGGCCACTGCCTGGAGGCTTTAGATTTCTTTCTATGGGAAGTCAGGGCCCTAGCATGTGTGGGTGAGAACTGTTACTGATCTCTCTTAGGTTCTGGAGGCCAGAGGGGGCACTAGATCTGGGGCTCCTGCCCGGGGGATGAGGCCCAACAGCAGTCCTTCTTCTGTATCTCAGGTCATCACCCGGCTGTGGGCAGCTTCCTCCCCTCCTCCCTTGCGAGGACAGGTGGCCTTCCCCAGTTCTGCTTTCACTGTGAGGGCCTCTCTCACTTTCTCTTGCCTGCCATTGACAGTGGCAGGTGTAGCCATTCTCACATGTCAGGGTGGTCTCCGATGGAGGCGGGCAGAACAGGCAACACGGGCTGACAAACTGAGGTCACACTTGTCTCGATGAATTTGGAGATAGAATGTAAATCCCGGAGAGCAGGACTGATTTTGTTCATTGCTGTATCCCTAGCACATGTTCCTGACACACAGAGAGTCTTTAATGTACATTCATGGAATAAAAAATAAAGTATCACCTTGCCTTGCTCTCTTTTCTGATGCATGTTTTCTTCAAGGACCCAGATGGTTGACTGAGGGCAGCATCGGCTGTTTGGGGTCCCATTCCCCAAACTTGCATGTTTCTATCTATAAATATCTGTAGCAACTGGCATCCCACTTTAAATGCCCAACAGTATTCACTGTTTGTACATAGTTTTTCCCCGATTTTTCCTGGAGGAGCTCTGTGTGGGGTCAGTGTGGGGTCACCCAGAGATGGTTTTCAGTTTCTATGTCCAGTACCTGCAGGTTCCGCTCTGAGGAGTGAATCGGCAGAGGCCGTTCTCACTTCACCTTCGTGGAGGGAAAAGGAGCATTTCCTTCTCATCAAGATGGTTTTTCTCCATCCCACACCCTCCTAACTAGGCCCAGACTGACATTTTATGTATTATCTCTCTCTGGTATTTTCTACCTCTCATTGTTAACAGGTTACTTCTCTGTAAACTATAGACGTGTTTATCTTATCTTTAAAAACATCTTTCTTGCCCTGGCCGGTATCACTCAGTTGGTCAGGCGTCACCCCGTGCACCGAAAGGTCGCCGGTTTGATTCCCAGTCAGGGCACATATCCGGGTTGTTGCTCAGTCGCCAGTAGGGGGCGTGCAGGAAGCAGCCAATGGATGCTTCACTTTCACACTGATGTTTTTTTCTCTCTCCTCCCTTCTTCCCTCTCTAAAAGTCCATAAAATATATATTTTGAAATAACATTTTTCTTCCTCTCTGTTCCAGTTGCTGCCGTTGACTCCTTTCACCCTTTCCTTTACAGCCGAGTTTCGGGGAGACCACACGCACGTGCTCACTGTCTGCACTTCCCCTCTCTGGCTCCCGAACACCTTCCGGCAGCTGGCTCAGACTGCGCCTGCCCTGCCTGGTGTCTCACGCATCAGCAGGGCCCTTGGCGCGCTCACAGCTTCCCGGCTACCCGAGCAGGTTCACCTGGTGATGTGCAGCTCTTGGGTGAGGTTCTGGGAGCCTTCTGATACCTGTGACCTACGTTTCTATTAAAATGATGCTGGAAGGATTGGGATCATGTGCAGTTTTCTTGTTTGTTATCATAGTTGTATTTTTATGGAAACTTCCTCCTTTGAGAATAAGGGCAAACCATGGTTCTATGCTACTTTGTGTAATTTTATTAGGAATTTAAGACCTAGGAACATTTGGGGGGGGGGGTAGCAATGAGAGAATCTCTGTGCCCCATCAGCTATCCAAGAAGCAGGCTAGAATAGCACTCTATAGAAATAGAAGGGACCTTGGGACCACCTAGTTAGATGAGATAAATAGGCCTGGGGGTTGGGCAAAAAGAAGAAAAATCGTGTGATGGTCCAGACCGTATCCTCTGGAACCTGAATTCCTGGGCTTAAATCCCAGCTCTGTCACATAGGAGCCAATGGCTTTGCCTCTCCATGTCCCAGTTTCCTCATCTGTAAACAGGAGTAATAATAACAACTGTCCCATAGGGTTGTTGTGAACATTAAACTAGTTAATATTTGCAAAGGACTTGGACAGTGCCTAGAAGATAAAATGTGTATAAAGTGCTGTTTACTATTATTAAACATTAATAAACTATCCACTGTATGCCCCAGACTGGACTGGGTGCTGGGGTTATACAATGATTAAGTCATTAGGAAACAGAAGTCATAATGCCACACGCATGAGTTCCCGTGGAAATGCAGAGTCCAGGCACCCAGTGGGAGCTGGGACCTCCTCACGGCCGGCACCCAGCTCCTCTGACCTTGCGGAGGAGAGCCGTGTGCCTCGCGGCCCCGCATATGGGGTGAGGGAGTGCATCCAGGTGCGTGTTCAGGCACCGTCTGCAGACATTCCTGTTTACACATTCGGGACAGCGCGGGCTGAAGCGCCATTCATTAACACACAAAAAACGGAACACCCGGCTTGGCCAAGATAAACAACGACCTCTTTGTCTGAACCCATAGCTTCTTTGTCCTTCTTTGTCCTGGATGTTTAGTCTCCAAGGTGGCATTTAGGGATGAGTTTATTATTTCTAAGAGAAGAGCAATATTTTCTTGACCAAAGAGAGGTGCAACGTCCATAGGAGGCCAACCTCTGGTTTAGTTTAGGTGGAAGGGAGATGTTTGGCTTTTTGTCCGTTGCGCTTGTTGGGTTATTTGTTTATTTCCTTATTTAGCTTTAATGGCAGAGATCTATGGAAGTTGTCTCCTAAGCAGAAAATAAACAAATGCCTGCTCTCAGACATTTGTGCTCATAGCAGGATTTTCGGCCCGTGAACCGGTCCTGGGAGAGTGGAGACAGCTGGCGTGTACCACAGCAGCCGAGGAGCGCGCTGCCCGGTGAGCGTGCCGCATGAAATCTAAACAAGGCTAACTGGTCACAGACACTAATTAAGGAGCACGCCAGGAGCTGTGGGCTGCTCCAGAGGGAACATTATCTTTTCTCCACTCTGTTGACACACGGAGATACAAACAGGGTTCCAGAAAGATTGAAGAGAGTGGGCACTGTAATCTCGTCTTCCTGGTAAATGCGCCCAAATTAAATAACAGTGAGAAGGAATTGATTCACAGCCACCAAGAGACATTGTGCACGGAGGGCTGAATTGTTCTGTTTTGTTTTTTTCTCTTTAAGAAAGAAAAAGTCATGGAGCTCCAATCCCTCAAATCCTCAGTTCTCTGCCATCATAATTTTATACTCATCAGAAAGAAATTTTCACTGGGAATTGTTTGCCGTGTCTTATGTAGTTTTAAGTATGATGGCTTGTTTAAATGGACACAGAAATCTGTAATAAGGTAAATCCTCAAAGATTACTCTATAAGATGGGGAAAGGAATGTAAGAATATATATATGCTCTTAAAGATGTTACCCAGCTATAACACATTGCAGGTAAATCCCTCATTTCTGGAAGCTCAGGGTGTCCTTGAAGGCTAAGGAGAGAGGATTCTCCTGGCCAGTCAGGTGAGGGCTCTTTGGCTTTTGTTCAGTACTTTGGATTAGGATGAGGACCTGGTAGAGGCTGGCGAGTCAGGAGAGCCTTACACGCCCCGATGGAGTGGAGTTAAAGGGACTGAATAAGCCATGACCAACTATCAGTATCTCTCCTTTCAGGAAGTCATTGCCGATGCTCTCCTGGACCCTCCGGAGACAGCTGGACCTAGAGGAGGTAAATCTGTTCAAGTTAAAGGAATGAGAGATGGGGATGATATGTGTCTTTGTGCCCAGTAGCTTTTCTCCATCAGGAAATTGGAGCTTGGTTTTGTGTGATTGATGGTTGGACAGTCTCCTCTCCGTCTACCCCTCGTCAAGGTCTTTATGACTTCCAAACTTTCTCTTTTGGAGCAAAACAATAGGCATAACGTTAATGAATACTGCTTGAGGAGTTACTCTACATCAGGCACCAATGCTCTACGTGTGTTATTTTATTCAGTTCTTACAACAGCACTACGAGATCAGTCTCATTTTATAGGTGAGGAAGTTGAGAAACAAAGAGGTTCAATACATTTTCCAAGGCCAACGAGCAGAGAAGCGGTGGAGTCAGGATTCAACTGTATGACCTTGAACGAGAGCAAAGTTAGAGCCTTGCAGAGAGTTCACACGGCAACACTGGGGGCTAGCCTGAGACCTTGCCCTGCAGGTCCGCACAGGAACCTATCTTCCGTGGATGTGGTGAGGTGAGTCTAAAGTCTTATCCCACTAAGAATATTAAGTGACTTGATAGAATGAGCATGTTTAGTATTTAACATGTGTGTTTCATACTTATTTTGTGGTTAGTTAATTAAATGTAATTTATCCCATACCTATTTAAGATGGTGAGGCGACATATACCTATATCAGTTAAGGCTTAGGAATATGGTATTTGCAACTGACACAAAATCTAAGTAGCAGTGGTTTAACTAAGATAGGAATTTATTTTTCTTTTATATATTAAAAATGTGAGGAAGCCAAGAGCTGTCAGAACAGCTTTATGAAGTCATCATGGACTCAGGTTCCTTCTTTCCTGCTGCTCCATCATTCTCATGTGTGGGTTACATCTCATGGCACAAGATGGCTGCTTGGACTCCAGCCATCATATCTACAGTCCATCCCGCAGGAAGGAGAAGAAAATGGGAATCATATGTGGCACATTTGCTTACATATTGTTGGCCATACCTTTACATACCATTAATTTTGACTATGTTTTGCTACTATTTGATAAAGTTTTTCAACTGGAAGTGTTAATACTAAAAGGTATTAGCATATAATAAATTACTCTCTCCAAGTAGCATTTTACATTTTTAAAAGACCTGGGTACAAGCACTTTCACTTTAGAATTTTACTCTTCTGTAAACAGCATATAATTAAGTAAAAGAAGTATTTTAGATAGATACATCTTTGGGGAGTCTCCTGTAAAGTTTAAAGCAAGTAAGAAAGAGATCCTGGCTTGAAATTTTGGACCAAATATCTATTTACTTACTCCTTAAAAAAGAAAGAAAAGGCTAAATAAAGGCAAGATGCTGGTTATCGGATTAATTGCAACATGAATTGTTTTATTCCAACCTTGGGGTTTATGATTAGAAATACACACACAGGTAGAGAAAAATACACTCCATGTGAAGTAGCAAGATCTACACAGCCTACTTAGATCCTTTGAAGTACACATATCAAAGCCTAAGTAAATTAAGCTAGTTATTGAAGAAGCAAGATTTTTATCAGTTAAGTTTGTTTGTTTGTTTGTTTGTTTTAACTGCAAGTAACCAACACTAATTGCGTTAACATAAGCAAGGAAAATTAAAAATAATTCATTGGAAGATTAATGAGAGCTTACTGAATATAAGAAAAAGTAAAAATTGGGGAGTAGCATATCTGCAGAAAACTCCCCAGTAGTTAATGGCCTCAGGAAAGACATTCACTGTGGAATTTGTTGGCTTCTTTAGCTCTCCCAGAATGCATCAGCTTCAACCATTTTCCATTCTTGGTTCACTGCTCTCTGGATTCAAATCGCAGGAAATCTGTTGGCTAAGCTTGACCCTATGCCAGGAGAGGAGGTGACACCTTGATTGACAGAGCCACCAAGATTGGATGGATTGGGGGAGGGGTGGTTCCTCATAGAAAAATTAGGACACTCCTTGCAAGAGACGAGGGAAGGAACTGGCAGGCAGAAGTAACAGATGGCCGGCTACCTACATACACACAGAGTAGCTCAAGTTGAATCTCAAAGGATGGAAAAAAGCACAGAGACTCTGGTTCAGTGTGGTTAAAAAGCAGTTAAGATCATGCCCTGGCCGGTTTGGCTCAGCAGTTAGAGCATTGGCCTATGGTCTGGAGAGACCCGGGTTCGGTTTCCACTAAGGGCATGTACCTCGGTTGCAGTTTGTCCCTGGCCCTGGTTGGGTCATGTGGGTGGCAACCATTCGATGTGTCCCTTTCACGTCGATGTTTCTCTCTCTCTCTCTCTCCCTCCTACTCTATCTGAACAAAATATCAAAAATGTCCTCGGGTGAGGATAAAAAAAAAAAAAAAAAAAAGCAGTAAGATCATGATCAAGTCCGACTAAATCATGTAGAAGTTCCTTGTTTAATTAAAGAAAAACCCTACATCTGTAAAGTCAGAAGTTCCCTTTGGTCCCTCAGTGATGGAAGCGAGGGCAGGGATGAGGGAATGAAAGGGGAGGGGGATGATAATGAGAGCGAGTGAAGGTCTAGGTATGAGGTGGCCCGGCTCGACAGGAAATACCAAAATAAGGAGCAGGACTTCCCTTTTCTTAATAGAAGAGGCTCTTGACTTACACTGTGGCATCAACTACTGGGGTCACCTTAATATGCCTTCATGGGGTTGGCGACACACTGATTCTACCACAGCATCACGGGGAGCCCATTTCCACCCTCCCATTGCTCTGTGCAGTTTGGCTGAGATGATAAAAGGGCTTTTGAGGCAAAGGGACTTGGAGCCAAATCTCACTTGTTTAAACCTAGGAAAGTTACTTAATCTCTCTCTCAGTGTCCTCCTCTGTAAACTGGGGATTTTCGTATCTCCCCAGTAGACTGTGTACATGGCTCAGTTGCCAAGAAGACCTGGCCAGCCCTGGCCCCGTCACTACTCTGACCTCATCTCCTTCCCCTCTCCTTGTTCTCACCTGCTCCATCCACACTGACCCCGCGTTCCCCAGACAGACCAGGCCAGTCTGAGTGCAGAGAGCCGGGACCCCGTAAGGACAGTGGCTGAAGCTGTTTATTCCAGGTGACCCACAGAGGTCAACCTCCTCCCTGGTGCCTGTCTTTCCTGAAACCTGAGGTCAATAAAGTTTTCTGTAGACATGCTTATGTTAGTTTACCATAGCTGCTGTAACAACAAACTTAAAACAATACACATTTCTTATCTTATAAGTCAGTAGGTCAGCCTTCTCCCTGGGCTAAAATGCAGGTGTCGGCAGGGCTGTGGTCCCTTCTGGAGGCTATAGGGGAGAATTCATTTTCTTACCTTTTTCAGTCACCAAGGCTGCCACACTCGGTGACTCGCGGCCCCTCCCTCCATCGCCGAGTCCAGCAACATGGGGACAAGTCCTCCCACGGTGCCGTCTCTCTTTCGCATCTCTCTCAGTTTTAAGGATCCTTAATGATTACATCCGGCCCACCAACATAATCCAAAGTAATCTCTTTATTGGAAGGTCAGCTGATTGGTAACCTTAATGATGTCTGCAACTTTTTAAATCTTAAAAATTGATTTGAGAGAGAGACAGAGAGAGATTGGCCGATTTGCTTTCATTCCACTTATTGATGCATCCATTGGTTTCTTCTTGTAGGTGCCCTGACCAGAGACCAAACCCAAAACCTTGGTGTATGGGGACGACGCTCTAACCAAAAGAGCCACCCAGCCAGGCCACCGCCATCTGCGGTTTTCATTCCTCTTTGCTATGCAACGGAACATGGTCGCAACTTCCTGGGGTTAGGAGATGGACAGCCTAAGACCGGGATTCTGCCTGCCACAGATATGATACCCAATTTCCACTTTTCCTTGGATGTAGTAAACTCTCTAAGGTTCAAAGTAATACATCGTTTTTACTTTCCCTGCTTACACTAACCCAAGTCAGCAGGGTCGTCTCTGCTTGTTGTTGTTCCCGGGAAGTGGCTTCACTCACCCTCTTGCTGTGCTTGTTAAAGTGTGCTCATCCCTCAGTGAAGTCTTGACACCCCGTCCTTGCCACGTTCCGGGATTCGGGAACCCCTTTCTTGACACCCCGTCCTTGCCACGTTCCGGGATTCGGGAACCCCTTTCTCCTAATCCAATACATCCATAGCTCTCATCACCTCCAGCCTCACTGATGATTTACTTAGTCAATGTATTTATTAGGGTCTCCATCCACTAGAGCAGTCACTCAACAAATAAGTATTGACAGACGAATGAAGAGTTGTTGTTGAGATGAAACACTATTAACTGAGCTGATTTCTGTGCAGCATCTACCTGGCGTATAGTAAGTGCTCACGGGTGGATTGCTCTTCATTTTATTTCTCCAAAGTCTCTGGCTTCTAGAATCCTTCATGGGAAGTCCTTCAGCCCCAATTTGAGGCCAGTGTTGCTAATGAGCACCAAGAAACTTAACTTATTGTGTTCCTTTGATTGGAAAAGAAAACTTTAATTCTTTGAAAGCCACGGAAATCTCTGAGCAAGGCGGACTTGCCCGAGTGGCTTTGTGTCTCGGGAACAGTTTGGGATGGAGGGGCGAGGTGGGGATTTAGGCACCAACAGCTCAGTGCGCTTCCCCTGTAGGGTACCTGCCCTCCAGCCCTGAGAGTGAGGGGCCCTGTCCGCCTCCCTGAGATTCCAGGCACCGCCCAGCTGTCACGGAGCAGGGGCGGCATTGAGGGATGTGGTCAGAAAACTGCTCCGAGAAAAAATACAAGAAAGAAAGACCAGCCCTCGGGGCCATGTGACAACGGGGCTCTTTCAAACCGGCCGCTGAAGCACCCCCTCCCTGAACATGCCGAAAACGTGCAGCTCTGACCCTGCGCCCCGGACAAGTTCAGGTTTACCCTCTAGGCACAGATTGGCTCCGAGCAGCTGCACAACTCGGAAGAAAAAGAGGAAGACAATACATTTTCCTCCCCAGTCTGCGGTGGCAGGTGCACAGCCAGGGTCGCGGCCTCCAGAAGGAACTGGGCTTGGCTGAGGACTGTCAATTAATCATCCAGGAGAATTCCCATGGCAGCAGGAGAAAACTTCCATTCATTTCCCCAGGACTGCGTTGCAGCCACGACTTGCTGCTTCCACGAGGAAGAATTCATTCTCTGCGCGCTCTGCGCATCACTCACCCGCTCCTCACCCCGCGGCGCACGCCCCGCGCAGCCCAGGGGACGACGTGCGGGTCCTCCGGGCGCACGTGGGCCTCCTGTCGCACTTTCTCCTCTTGCTGTGCCCCCCTCTTCTCTTCCCGTGGAAATTTTTCTCATCCTTTCTGGTCCCACCAAGTTCTAGTCCCCACCACCTTTACTTCTATTGGCCCGCCCTCATTTTATGAATTGCATAATCATGTATTTTCATTTATAATGATAATAATAAAAACCTGGTTTTAAAAAAACAAACCCTCTTTCCCCATTTACTGTCTGTATAACCTGGAGCAAGGCACTACCTCTCGGAGCCTCTGGCTCCCGACCTGGAAATGGGGGTTCCATCGAAGTCAGAGAGGCTGTGAGGGCTGGAGGGATAGCCTGTAATCGCCTCTCTCAGGTTGCTTCGCACGTAGTAATTGCTCAGTAAATAGTGATTGAATCTGAAACTCCGTCCTCAGGATGGTTTAGACACTAAACTAGAGTCTGTGACATTCAGCATTTTGTCCATATGCCTCTGTATAAGTGAATCACACAAGCCCTGCTCCTCCTCCTTCCCTGCTCCTCCTCCTTCCCTCTTCCTTCCCTCCTCCTCCTCCCCTCCTCCTCCTTCCCTCCTCCTTCCCTCCCCCTTCCCTCCTCCTTCCCTCCTCCTTCCCTCCTCCTTCCCTCCTCCTTCCCTCCTCCTCCTCCTTCCCTCCCTCCTCCTCCAACTCCTTTTTTGTTCTTTATTTACGGTTCACTGTTCCTTCCCTACCATGTCTGGCCATGTTATAGCCACGTTCTGCCAAACCACCATCATGCCAGGCTGGGAGCATGTCTTATTCTGAGACTCTGACCCTGCGTGGATCCCACAGATCTCATCTCCTAGCCAGTGGAAGTGCGGCCCAGCTTCCGTCTGCTCCTTCCAGCTCACAGTGTGGCTGCTTTAAAAGATTGTTCGTTGCAGGGGGGCTCCCCGTAGTCTGAGGTTTCGTGCCGCTCGGCTGCCTCGGCCCCCGGCTGTCCGGTGAGCCGTCCATCCCTCCGTCGGACAGGTTGTCGCCCAGACAACCCACTTCAGGCCGAGTGGGTAGGTTTTCTGTTTCCTCCCTGCTTACCACCCTGTTTTGTTTTTGTGGTTCCATTTCTGATAAGTGGGATACTCACCGTGCTTTTGAGACTAGCTCTGTCTTCTATTATTATTTTCCCTAACTTTGGGGGGGCGGTATTTGAAATCTACTGAAGAGTGGTGAGTAGAAAAATTAACATTCTAGATTCACCTGCTTTCATCAGTTGTTAACATGTCACCAGATTTACTTTCTTCCTCTTTTTTTTTTCCAGAACCATTTGAGAGTGCATCGTAGACATCATTATGTGGAGCTTCACCCATGAACACTTCGGTCTTGTGTCTTGTGAGCAAAAGAACATTCTCCTACAGAACTTCAAGACAAGTAGCACACTCCAAAACGTATTCTCTAGCATGCGTACCAAATAGAGATTTCCCCGATGTACCCACTATAAATATGTTTTGATCCAGGATCCTGTGGCCTTTCTTTTCATTTCTTTAGTCTCTTTTCCCCAGACTTTTTTTTTGTGGGGTGGGGAGGGGCCACCAGGGGACGTTCGTGGCACTGACAGTTTTTGAAGAACCCAAACCAGTTCATTCGCAGAATGTCCTCCACTTGGATTCGATTGTTTTATTCTTGTTTGGTTCAGGTTAAGCACTTTTTGTCAGAGTACCACACAGATGGGATGACGTGTCTGGTCCTCTTCACACGACATTGCAGGCACACAATATTTTGCTGCTATGGCTTTTAAATAAATGTTTTACTGCTTCCTTTCTCCGGGTGGGGCTGGGTAGGGACCGCTGCGTGGACTCCCAGCCCCGTGCTGGATGGAGCTCAGGAGGAGCCTCTCCTCTTGCGCTCGGATCGCATTAGTCAGGTGGCATTTTCGAAAATACACGGGTGGAAGTTTGGAAAATCTCACACCATGTCCTCTTGAATCCAGGGTCAAAGATGAGAAACCAAACGCTGATTTGTTTTTTGTTTTTTTGTTTTGTTGTCGTAGGCAGGGAAGCTCTTTTTTCTGGGTCCCTTGAGAATGTCCCCGCACATTCGTGTGCTGAAAGGACTCCCGGGTGTAGTTTGGGTCCTCGCGTGTCACCCTGGCCAGCACTCAGGCGCCCGCTCCCTTACAGCTTTCTCTTTTTTGCCTTATGATATGTTTTTGAAAAATCCCTGGTTCTGCTTCCATGTCGCTAATGAAGACCGCCAGTCCCTGGCGCGGTTACGTGGTCATTGCCCGTCATTCCTCCACACCCCAGGGGTGCGCTCACTCTCTCCTTGCTCCCTGTCGTCTGATTTGAACCCTTGCAAACACTTTACTTTGCTCCAGTTCTCACTTGGTTGCATGCAGTCGTGAACTCAAGACCTCGTTAAACTCAGTCACCAGCATAGTCTGCCCCTCAACCTGTACACCTGAACACTGTTGGAGAAAAAGAAAACACACGTGTTAGGCCGGTCGTATCTGAAATTCCCTCCCACAGGCCTCCAGTGGGCACTCAATCAGCACGCCAGTGACACTTGCCCGGTGAATTTGCTGGACTGCTCTCCAGACTGCTTCCTACTGTCCCCTCTCTCAGCAAAGTACCTTGGCTCCTACTCTGTCTCTCCATCAACTGGTGACTTCACTGCTTGTTTACTAGAAAGTCGAATTGATCAGCAGGTCACTTACCTTCCGGCATCCATACCTGTGCTCCCCCTGGCCTCGTCCTGCTTCGGTGGATCGGTGGCGTGAGTTCCAGTGCTGCTACTGCACGTCTCTGTCCCCCGGTTATTATCTCA